>NC_079455.1:42397790-42467790 GCF_903798145.1 Danio aesculapii | reverse complement strand
ATACTTCATTACCTGCGACTTGTTTGTGTTCTGACCACATGTGCTTGGCTGTACACTATATCAATAAAGTGTTTAGACTTTTAAAAACACTGTAGTAATACATTGAGCCACTAAATATTGTTCTTATGATGTTTTTCTACAGGAGGAAAACGTGAAATATGTCCAAACACTTCAGATATAGTGTGTGCTAGTAAATGCAAGACTATTGATAAACTCCAGCATAACACTGTATGACAACGCTCCAGATGACTGTTCTAGAGACTACAGCTAATCAATCTGTCAGATTCTGGAGTGCTTTACAGCTCTAAAGAAAAGTGTATATAATAAGTGTATAATTTCACTCACCTGGGAAATGGAGGGCATGTGAATAGTTTGTGAGCACAATAAAGTGCACAGAGCATGCCAATTCATCTGATAATTGTAAGAAATAATCCCAAAAGGAAACTGACTGTGTAAAGCCACATAAAACAACACAAAAATACGATGTATATGCTGAGTTCAGCAGCTAATCTGCCGGATACAGCTGAGGTGACGTGACGGCGACCAGCGAGACCTAGCTGTCACTCAAGTGACCACACCCCTAATTATGCAAACTTAATATAACCTAATATAAAGGAAATGGATGAGTTATAAAAAAAATTCACCCCCTCACAGTTGTCATGAAGGGTAAAATTAGCTATATGAATCAAAATCGTTCTTTGTACCAGGCTGTAAACACCTTTTTTTCTGCTGTAAAGTTTTAACAGTGGGCTCAATAGAAATTTGCTCCATAAGTAGCCAGGACTAGCGGAATTTCCATGAATTGCAGTTTCAGTTACTTCCGTATTTGCTTCACAAGGGAGAGCAGGAGGTTGCCGCTTGGTTGTACCACAGCAACAATATAATTACTATGACATCTGAATTTTACGCTTCATCAGAACCACATGATTGCAAACAACCTATCGGCTGGCAGTGATGTGCCAATGTGTAAACTGGTGTAAGGGACCACAAATCTCACAGTTCGGCCCATTTTTCAGATCAGGAGGGTAATTAAAGAACTCTCATAAAACAATTTAATTTAAGAGCTCTCTCATATCATTACTAGATGTTTCATTTTTGAAGAGTTATTCAGCAACACATTTCTGATGGATGGTTGTCGCCACCTATTGGTTAAATAATGTAATTGCTACAGCTTTCATTCTGAGGGTCGAGTAGCATTAAACATGATTTTAATTCTTTACCATAATCATCAGTGTTTGTATCTGAACTATACACTGTTCTTTCAGTACTTCTGTGTTATTTGATAGTTTTTAACTCTGAAATAACACTGGCTGGAAAGATTAAAGGCTGAATCTCCTTCTCGATCAAACACAGATTTGAATGCAGCTCTTCGAACGATTAATAAACATGCACATCATGATCATTAATAACTTATGTTGTGTGGGTGTTTACATTGAGATCCTGATGTTTTATTGGTTAATGTGAAGCGTTACACTGAATACATCAATGCAGGGAAAACATTAGGTGACAGACAACACCTTTAATATCCTTAGAAAGCATTTAAGTGCCACCACAACGTCTACTGTCATCATTATATTTTACAGGAGAGCCAAAATGCTTTCATACAAGGATGGACTTACGTAGTCTGGCAGGACTGTCCTGTCCTCGTCTCCTAGAGGCCCTCTCAAAGACTGCGTCGCCTGCTCCAAAACCTTATTGTGCTTCTTTGACAGCAGAGCAAACAAACTGAGAGGAAAAACAGAGAGAAGGAGAAAGTCAGAACTAAAAGTGTTTCTTGAAAGCATTTGATGCGACTTATTTATCTTGTCTTTCTTAGATCCAACATAAAAATCAAACCAACACCAGTTTGTATCAGATTATGAGATGGACATTTTCAGATGCTCATTTTATTATCATTTAGAGGCCGTTTACTTTGCAAAAAATGCTTTTATAACTTGATTTTTTTTTTGTCTTGTTTCTAATCCAAATATCTAAAAATTCAAAAATTAAGAAACATTTTCTGGACAAGAAAAACATTTTGTTTTGTTTTAGATGTAAGTCAGTCACACTTTACAATAAGGTTTCATTGGGTAATGTATTTACTAACATGAACTACACTCACTGGCCACTTTATTAGGTACACCTCTCCGTAGACATGGTCAAGACGATTTGCTGCAGTTCAAAGCGAGCATCAGAATGGGGAAGAAAGGGGATTTAAGTGACTTTGAACATGGCATGGTTGTTGTTGCCAGATGGGCTGGTCTGAGTATTTCAGAAACTGCTGATCTACTGGTATTTTCCCACACAACCATCTCTAGGGTTTACAGAGAATGGTCTGAAAAAGAGAAAATATCCAGTGAGCGGCAGTTTTCTAAGCGCAAATGGTTGGGTCAGAATCTGGCGTCAACAACATTAAAGCATTGATCCATCCAGCCTTGAGTTGGTTCAGGCTGGTGGTGGTGGTGTAATGGTGTGGGGGATTATTTATTTTTTTTCGCACACTTTGGGCACATTACTACCAATTGAGCATTGTGTCAATGCCATTGGGATGTGGTGGAACGGGAGATTCGCATCATGGATGTGCAGCTGACAAATCTGCAGCAACTGTGTGATGCTATCATGTCAATATGGAGCAAAATCTCTGAGGAATATTTCCAGTACCATGTTGAATCTATGCCAGGAAGGATTAAAGCAGTTCTGAAGGCAAAAGGGGTCCAACCCGGTACTTGTAAAGTGTACCTAATAAAGTGGCCGGTAAGTGTAAGTGTGAATTATACTTGCACAGCATTTATTAATCATAGTTCAACATTTTCTAACGCATTAATAAAATCCAAATTCATGCTTGTTAACATTAGTTAATGCACTGTGAGGTAACAATGAACAACTGTATTTTCCTTAACTAACGTTAAGTAACAAGAAAATGCAGTAATAAATGAATTTTTCATTGTTTGTTCAAGTTAACAAAGGAATTAACTAAAATTAACTAATGCAACTGTATTATAAAGTGTTACCATTAAGTCAAAATTAAATAGTTTTTCCTTAAATCGAGGTAAATAATCTGCCAGTGCTGTAAGCTAAATAATCTTGTTTTCAGTTTCAACCAATCAGTTTACAATGCAAAAAAATGCTTTATTACCTTTTTTTTTGTCTTGTTTCTAGTTAAAACATTAAAAAAATAATAAAACCAAGAAGCATTTTTAGACCAGGTGTGTCCACACTCAGTCCAGGAAGGCTGGTGTCCTGCTGACTTTAGCTCCAACTTGCTTCAACACACCTGCCAGAACGTTTCCTATAGCTAGTAGGAGCTTGATTATCTGGTTCAGGTGTGTTTGATTAGGGTTGGAGCTAAAATCTCCAGGACACCGGTCCTCCAGGACCGAGTTTGGACACCCCTCTTCTAGACTAATAAAAAAATATTGTTTTGTTTTCAGAAATGAGTCAAAATTAAATGAGTTTTTCCTTAAATCAAAGTAAATAATGAATCAGTGGTGTGGGCAAAAGAATCCGTTTACATTGCAAATAATTATTTAATTAACTTTGAGTTTCTAGTCCAATTTTCCAAAAAATTACAAAATCAATAAGCATTTTTGGACTTGTAAACCATATTGTTTTGTTTTCAGAAATGAGTCCAAATTAAATGAGTTTTTCCTTAAATTAAATTAAATAATCGGTCAGCTGTGTGAGCAAAATAATCCTGTTTTCAGTTTCAACCAATCAGTTTACCTTGCAAAAAATGCTTCAACTTTGATATCTTTGATGTTTTCAGAAATAAGCTAAAATTAAGTGGGTTCGTCCTTAAACTGAGGTAAATAATGGGTGGTGTAAACAAAATAATCCTGTTTTCAGTTTCAACCAATCAGTTTACCTTGCAAAAAAATTATTTAACTAACTTTTTTGTCGCATTTCTAGTCCAAATATCCCCCAAAACATTTGTAAAATCAAGAAGCATTTTCTGGACTATTAATATTGTTTAGTTTTCAGAAATAAGCTAAAATTAAACGAGATTTTCCTTAAATCGAGGTTAATTGCCAGTGCTGTAAGCAAAATAATCTTGTTTTCAGTTTGAAATAAGTTAATCATCTTCTTTTGTGTTCAACAAACAAAAGAAACTCAGATAGATTTAGTGACAAGTGTTGGATGAATAAATAATGACCGAAGTAAATTTTAGCATGAACTGACCTTTTAAGTGTTCTTAAACTTATGTTAATAAACACAACCTTAGCAATGAATTAGTAAATACAGAAATACATTAGAAAATGCTGCATGAATATTGTGTATTGCTAATGTTAAACTAAAATAAAACGTCATTATAAAGAGTTACTGCTTCAAGTAAGCGAAAACAAATGTTTGAACTTTTGACAGTGAATTAAATGAAGTGAATAAGTGTGAGTTTTACTTAAGGATAATGACTGCTGTGGTGTCAGTCACTCATTAGTGTGGCGTTCAGCAGGATCAGTGCTCTGCTTTCACAGCTCTTGTAATGAAGCTTAACTTTATACAGTATGTAATTTGGGTCAGAGTTTTCTCTCAGGTCTGAGCAGAAAAACCTCCACACACACACTCCAGCTCCTCTAAGAAGTTTTTAAGATCCTACTTGACTGAAAAATGGGTCACATTTTAGAGCTTTTGGAGACAAAAAAACAAAACTACAGGATGGGAGAAACCTTTGAAGCATTAAAGCTTAAAATACAGACGCCAAGCTAAAGGTGTCAAAATACAACTGCATTTCTATTTATCAAAACCAAAGTCTTCTCATGCCTATCAACATCCTCTCATTACTAAAACACATTTAAAAATAATCTTCCCTATTTGGAAATAAAATTTAAATTACATTATAAACATACAGTATGAAAAAGTATGTTAGAAATGCTGAAATGTAGTAGCAGTAGTAATAGTTGTAGCATTAGAAACTCTCTGTAGTAGTAGTTGGGGTAGTACTTGGGATTTATTTTTATTATTATTATTTTTATTATTGTAGTGGTTGTTGTTAATGATTATTACTGTTGTCCTTTCTTGCTCGTTTACTGTCATTATTACTATATAATAATATTATTTTATATAATAATATTATGTAATATTATTACTATCATTATATCACTAGCATTGTTGTCACTCCTTATATAAGTTACTTGCTTCATTTAGTGACTGTTATTGTTCCTTTTGTATGTACTCTGACCTGTCTACCAAGTTACCTTTACATGCACACACGCGCACACACACACACACACACACACACACACGCACACACACACGCACACACACACACACACACACACACACACACACACACGCACACCTGCCGGTAATTGATTGTATTATTGTTGTTTTTTGTATTTTTGTTATTGTTTCATTTTCTTTGTATTTGCATTATCTCAAATTGTGTATCTTTTGTATATTCTAATAAAAAAAAAATAAATAAATAAAAAAATGCTGAAATTTGAGAGATGAGAGAAATTAGAAGTGATGCCTTGACTGAAAAGTTATTAAAATAAAACTGTTAAACACAAACACACACACACACACACACACACACACACAAAAGTAAAACAACTATTTTAGTCCATCATATTGTCATAAATATGTCCTAGTTAACTGTTGATACTGGTAACTTAAAACTCATATTTAAAAAACTATTAGAAAAAGGTTAGGTAGATTAAAATTAGGGTTGGGTCGATAGGCGATGCCATCGACCATCCTCGAAGGCCAATAGACATCACGATGCTGAGCCAGCATTGCGATCCTTTGCCCCGCCCCCATCGCATGGGGATGTACCGCTGGATGGCGTCTCACTATAGTTGTTAAATGTGATACTTAATTAATCTGGTCTCTATCTAGAAACCCTTCTGTCTTTTGAATCTATCAGGTAACGTGTCACAGTGTCAGTACACTGCTTCAATCTTTCACTTTCACACTTGTACTTAGTAATTTTAGTGAAAACCTCAGATACTGTTGGTTGGTTCCTGTTGGTTGTACAGCTTTTTTACCAACCGAGTTTGTGGATGCCATTATAACGACACAGATCACTCTGCCTATTCATGCCAGAGTCCTGTGATAAAAAAAGTGATTGACAGGTGGTCATTTGTGTGTAGCTTATCTTTATTTATTTATGATTTAATTATGGGTAAAACTAAGACCATGCGGGTCAGGTAGTTGAATCGGTAGGCTACGAATAATTAATTCATTATGAATTAATAATGATTCATAAATAACTAATTCACCACCACCTACTACGACGATGCCATCATCTATCGAGATGTTTCACATTAGACATCGTACGATGCCAAACTGGTCGACATAGCTTAACCCTAATTAAAATACACAATATCTTAGATACGCATAAAACAAATCACATTTATAATATTTCCTTGAAAACTTCTTATGCATATGCATGTGTATATTTATATATGCTTAATAAATACACACACACACATTAAATTAAATATATATTACACATACAGTTAGAGTCAGAATTATTACCGTTTTTTTCCCCCCAGTATCTGTTTAGCGGAGAGCAGATTTTTTCAGCACATTTCTAAACAATAGTTTTAATAATTCATCTCTAATAACTGATTTATATTCTCTTTGTCATGATGACAGTAAATAATATTTGACTAGATATTCTTCAAGACACTTCTATACAGCTTAAAGTGACATTTAAAGGCTTAACTAGGTTAATTAGGTTAACTAGGCAGGTTAGGGTAATTAGGCAAGTTATTGTATAATGATGTAGACTTAAAATTCTGTAGACTATCAAAAATATATATAGCTTAAAGGGGCTAATAATATTGACCTTAAAACGGTTTAAGAAATTAAAAACTGCTTTTATTCTAGCCAAAATAAAACAAATAAGACTTTCTCCAGAAGAAAAAATATTATCAGACATACTGTGAAAATTTTCATTGCTCTGTTGAACATCATTTGGGAAATATTTAATAAAAAACATTCAAAGGAGGGCTAATAATTCTGACTTCAACTGTATGTGCAGTCGGGGAATTACAGGTATGTTCCAAAAATTTTGAATATCAAGGGAAAGTCCATTTGTTTCAATAATTTGTTTTAAAAAGTGAAACGTGTGTGTTATATTAGTTCACACAAAGTGAAATATTTCATTTGATTCAGTTTTAATGATTATGGATTAAAGATGAAAAAACCTCAAATCCAGAATTTCACAATTAGAACATTTCATCTGACCAAAATAAACAGGATCTTACACACATGGCCTTCTGAAAAGTGCTAATGATAATGCACATGATAATGTACTGTATTATGTCCTCAGAACTTTGTTGGGCCTCCTTTAGCACTAAGTACAGCATCATGTGGCATGAAGGCGATCAGCCTTTGACACAGTTGAGGTGTTATGGTAGTCCAAGTTGCTTTACTATCGGCCTTCAGCTCGTCTGCATTTCAGGGTCTCTGTTCCCTCATCTTCCTCTTAATAATAGCCCATAGATTTTCAATGGGGTTTAAGTCAGGAGAGTTTCCTTGCCAATTAAGAACAGGGATATAATAGTACTTAAACTAGGTACTGATAGCTTTGGCACTGTGTGCTGGTTCCAAGTCCTGCAGGAAAATAAAATCATCTCCAAAAAGCTTGTCGACAGCAGGACGCATGAAGTGCCCTAAAACGTCCTGGTATGGAGCTGCGTTGACTGTGGACTTGATAAAAGACAATGGATCCACACCAGTATATGACATGGCTCTCCAAACCATCACTGACTGTGGAAATTTCACACTGGACTTTAAGCAGCTTGTCTTTTGTGTCGCTCCGCTCTTGGGACCACTGGGTAACAAACAGACCAGTACTTTTTCTCTTTAGCCCAGCACAGACGCTTCTGATATCATTTTTGATTAGAGAGTGGCTTGACACATGGTATTCTACAGCTGTAGTTCATGTCATGCAGACGTCTGTATGTGGTGGTTCTTGATGCTCTGACACCAGCCTCAGTCACCCTTGCTTGACAATCCCCTCAAGGCTGCGGTCATACTTGTGCACCTTTTCCAGCCACTTTTCCCCCTTCCTCCTAACAATCTATTAATATAATTAGACCTTTTCTCCTAAGGGAGGGTGCCAATGATGGTCTTCTGCACAACCATCGAGTCAGCAGTCTTCCCCATGATTCAGAAGCCTACTAAGCCAGACAGAGACAATTTCAAGGCTTTGCATTAATTAGCAGACTAGATTGAGACACAGGGAGCCTACAATGTTAAACTTTGTCATGATATTTTAATTTTAATACTGGATTTGAGTTTTTTTCCATCTTTAATTCATAACCGTTAAAACTGAATCAAATGAAATATTTCACTTTGTGTGTAGAGAACTAATATAACACACACGTTTCACTTTATAAAACAAATTATTGAAACAAATGGACTTTCCCTCGATATTCTAATTTTTTTAACACACCTGCATGTACAGAACACATCCCTATTTCTCTCAGAAAACATATCTGTAAAGGTGCTGTTGTCTTGAAAATTTGACCAGATGTTGGTAACAACCAAAGAAATCCATATATGCAAATAAACCAAATCTAATTAGTTTACAAGTAAAGTTGTAGGTGCGTCCCAAATCGCATACTTATGCACTATTCTACGCCATTTTGTAGTATAAATAGTGTAACTATTTGTTCATTTTCCTTCGTCGCTTTTTATCAGAGGTCGCCACAGCAGAATGAACCACCAACTATTCAAGCATATGTTTTATGCAGTTCCAGACACAACCGAGTACTGGGAAACACCCATACACACTCACATTCACACACACAGACACACTCATACACTATAGCCAATTCAGTTTACTAATTTCCCCAATAGCTCATGTGTTTGGACTGTGGGGAAACCGGAGCACCCGGAGGAAACCCACACCAACACGGGGAGAACATGCAAACTCCACACAGAAATGCCAACTGACCCAGTCAAGACTCGAACCAGCAACCTTCTTGCTGTGAGGCCACAGTGCTAACCACTGAGCTACCGCATCCCACTATAATATTTAATAATTAATTTCTTTTGTTTTTGCCTAATATCATTGACCTTAGTGTTTTTAAATAAGACATGTACATTTTGTTAGGGATGCTCTGATAAGGATTTCTGCAGGCGATACAGAGTACTGATTCCTTATCATGGTGATCAGCCAATACAGAGTACCAGATTCTGATGCTTCAAGCTTTATAATGTATAATGCACATTTCCCCTCTGAATATTATACCAAAGTGGAGATTTCTCCTTACCCAAGAGAATAAATGAAGAATGCTGTATATAATCCCCTAAATGTGTCTCTTATAACCATTTAGTGTGGACATGTCATGGTCAGAAGCAGCTTAAATAACAGAAAATAACAATAATGATAATAATAACAATAAAAATAATAAAATAATAATAATAATAATAAAAATAATAATAATAATTACAATAAAAAATTATAATAACAATAATAATAATAACAATAAAAAAATAATAACAATAAAAAATAATAACAATAATAAAATAATAATAATAATAATAATAATAATAATAACAACAATAATAATAATAATAACAATAAATAATAATAATAATAATAATAATAATAATAATAACAATAATAATAATAAAAATAATAATAATAATAATAATAATAATAATAACAATAAAAATAATAGTAACAATAAAAATAATAATATTAATAACAATAAAAATAATAATAATAATAATAATAATAATAATAATAAAAGTAATAATAAGTAATAAAGGTGCTGTTGACTTGAAATTTTGACCAGATGTTGGTAACAACCAAAGAAATCCATATATGCAAATAAACCAAATCTAATTAGTTTACAAGTGAAGTTGTAGGTGCGTCCCAAATCGCATACTTATGCACTATTCTACGCCATTTTGTAGTATAACTAGTGCGTTTACACTGAAAACTCTTAAAAATAATAAGTGCACTTTAATGACCTGGATGATGCACTCATTCAACCGGTAAAATGAAGTGTGGAATGATGGACACTTCACGCACACAACGACTGCTGCTTTGCTCACATAGCGGAAGGGGCGGAGCTATCGGGCGCACATGTTGGATAACTTTATTTATTTTGGATTGTAAAAGCGAAATTCTCTTATGAGAGGGATTATAGCGCCTCCTGGTGGAGAATGCAGTAATATTCACTGCAGGTATTATTTGGTACTTTGTTTATTTATTTCACTAATTTGGCAACCGTGAAACGTCATCAGGGAAACGGTTTGAATTTCCGCTTAGTAAAAAAATGTTAGAGTTTCATTTGGAACAACATACACTATGCTGTCGAGTGTGTAAGTGCATTAGTGCATAGTGCATAGTGTGCCATTTGGGATGCAGCTTAAGTGTAATAAAATGAAGTGACACAAGGAAAAGTATTGAACACATGAAGAAAGGGAGATGTAGAAAGGCAGCAAAAGCCCAGACAGAAGCTGAAATCTCTTAGTAGTTCTTCAGCAACCCTCTACTCTTCCTCAGTGTAAATGAATATCAGCTGCTTTAGTCCAACATCTACATTAGCAGGAGGATGAAGATAAAACCAGAGTGGACATTTCAGCAAGACAACGATCCACAACACAGCCAAGGTTACTCTCAAACGCTTTCAAAGAAAATCAAGCTGTAGAATGGCCCAGCCAATCACCTGACTTGAATCCAATAGAGAATACAAAATAAAGCTCAAATTTGATAAACGAGACCCACAGAATAATCAAGATTTTGACACTCTGTTGAAGTCTCTAAGAAACTTACACCTGAACAATGCAGGTGACTTCATTCTCCATATGAGAGGCGTCTTTAAGCTGTCTTAAAGCTTCTGTGTCACATGAAAAATGTAATATTTCATACCAATGTTGTAAACACTTCATATTTTTGAAGAGAACACACAACCCCAATAGAGTCCTGTAATATTATGAATGTCTATTATCAGTACTGATCAGTTTAATGCATCTTTTGGGAATTTCATTATTACTATTTTTTAACGTTCCAGTTTTTAATGAAACACAAGCCCCAAGTCTCTTCCTTGATCATGTTGCAGTGCATTCTGGGATTGTGCTGTCTACGAGATCATCACGCTGTCACAAGTCACAAATCATCATCGCATGCATACATACACCCACATTAACACCTGTCTGACCCGACGGCCACCCACTAAACCTGTGCTAATAGACCAGATGAAATGAGCCAATCAGGGGCCTTGTATGTTAAAGGCAGAATTAAACATGAATCATGGATAATGAGCTTCCTCGCTGTGGTGACCTTCACATCTTTCGTGTGTGTGTGTGTGCGTGCAAGACAGTGGAAGTGCTGCACATGTGATGGAGAGCAGCAGGCATGATGGAAAAAATTGATGCATCTCAAACCGATAACCTCATCAATCACTAAAGGACAACACACACACACACACACACACATCATTAGATCCATCTATATAAAGTTGTCACAGAAAACACACACTTGTTTAATCCTTGAGTGTGTTTGGGGTCAAACAATACTGCACTGGTCTTACTGGAAATATTCAATCATGAAATTAATAAAAATTAACTGCAGATTCGCTTATTTTAGGGCTGCCAAATATTGAATATTTTAAGTATATTGCTTATGGAATACTGCATGATCTTTGTACAGCTAAAGAATTATTCGCCCTCCAGTAATTTTCTTTTTCTTTTCCAGTATTTCCCAAATGATGAATAACAAGAGTATTTTCACAGTATTTCCTATAATATTTTTTCTTCTGGAGAAAGTCTTTTTTTTATTATTTTGGCTAGAATAAAAGCAGTTTTCAATTTTTAAAGAACCATTTAAGGTCAAAATTATTGGCCCCCTTTAAGCAATATTTGTTTTAGATTAATTACAGAACAAACCCCTGTTATACAATGACTTGCCTAATGACCCTAACCTAACCCAGTTAAGCCTTTAAATGTCACTTTAAGCTGAATACTAATATCTTGTAAAATATCTAGTTAAATATTATTTACTGTCATCATGGCAAAGATAAAATAAATCAGTCATTAGAAATGAGTTATTAAAACTATTATGTTTAGAAATGTGTTGAAAAAATCTGCTCTGCCTTAAACAGAAATTGGGGAAAATATATACAGGAGGGCTAATAACTCAGTATTCAATTAGTAAAATACTAAAATAACTTTGAATACTTTAAAAGAAGTAAAGGTTTAAAAAAAATCATCATCAATCAGAAGATTACTTCATTTATTGTATAGGTTATATACTGTACGTAAAATTATCTATATACTTGTTTTATGGGTTAAAATTGTCCATTAAAAATAATTAGCGTGATGTGTCAGATACACAATTAAATCAAAATGGAGACAAAACTTTTATCCCTCCTGCGAAGTTTAATTATCTTCCAAAATATTTCTATTTTATTTTAGCATAAAATATTCATTCATTCGTTCATTTTCCTTCGGCTTCGTCGCTTTTTATCAGAGGTCGCCACAGCAGAATGAACCACCAACTATTCAAGCATATGTTTTATGCCGTTCTAGATGCAACAGAGTACTGGGAAACATCCATACACACTCACATTCACACACACACTCATACACTACAGCCAATTCAGTTTACTAATTTCCCCTATAGCGCATGTGTTTGGACTGTGGGGAAACCGAAGCACCCGGAGGAAACCCACACCAACACGGGGAGAACATGCAAACTCCACACAGAAATGCCAACTGACCCAGTCAAGACTCGAACCAGCAACCTTCTTGCTGTGCGGCCACAGTGCTAACCACTGAGCTACCGCATCCCAATATAATATTTAATAATTAATTTCTTTTGTTTTGCCTAAAATCATTGACCTTAGTGTTTTTAAATAAGACATGTACATTTTGTTAGGGATGCTCTGATAAGGATTTCTGCAGGCCATAAAGAGTACTGATTCCTTATCATGGTGATCAGCCAATACAGAGTACCAGATTCTGATGCTTCAAGCTTTATAATGTATAATGCACATTTCCCCTCTGAATATTATACCAAAGTGGAGATTTCTCCTTACCCAAGAGAATAAATGAAGAATGCTGTATATAATCCCCTAAATGTGTCTCTTATAACCATTTAGTGTGGACATGTCATGGTCAGAAGCAGCTTAAATAACAGAAAATAACAACAACAACAACAACAACAACAACAACAACAACAACAATAATAATAATAACAATAATAAAAAAATAATAATAACAATATTAATAATAATAACAATAATGATAATAATAACAATAATAAAAATAACAATAACAATATTAATAATAATAATAAATAAATAAATAATAATAATAATAATAATAATAAAAGCAATAATAACAATAACAACAATAAAAATAATAATAATAACAATATTAATAATAATAATGATAATAATAACAATAATAAAAATAACAATAAAAATATTAATAATAATAATAAATAATAATAATAATAATAATAAAAGCAATAATAACAATAATAACAATAATAATAACAATAATAATGATAATGATAATAAAAAATAATAATAACAACAACAACAACAACAATAATGATAATAATAATAACAAAAATAATAATAACAATAATAGAAACAACAACAATAATATTAAAAATAATAACAACTAGAATAATAATAATAACAATAACAATAATAATAAAGTCCTTACATATAAATGACGCTTTTCTAGACACTCAAAGCGCTTTACACATTGGAGGTAATCTCCTCATGCACCACCAGTGTGCAGCATCCACCTGGATGACGCAATGGCAGCCATATTGCGCCAGACCGCACACCACACATCAGCTGATTGGTGGAGAGGAGACAGAGTGATGAAGCCAATTATGATATAGGGATGGAGGCCATGATGGACAGAGGCCAGTGGGCAAATTTGGGCAGATCTGTGGGCAGATCTAGGGTCAAAATAACCAACACACTAGATCTGGTTACTGTATTGGTTTAACAGTCCCAAGGGTATTGTCAGAACTCGGCCTTTTCCTTTTATGCTCCTAGGGCTTGGAATGACCTGCAAAATCAGCTTGATCTTGACACACTTCCGACTCTGAGTACTTTTAAACATCTTCTGTACAACGTCTTAAAGGATACTTGTAATTGTTTTTTATGATCTGATCCTTTTTATGAATGGTGATTTGTAATTTTGTGTGAAACTTTAAATGCTGCCTGTCATCTTGACCAGGGGTGCGTTTCCCAAACAACGACGTGACTCGCAGCTGAACTATCATGGAACGATGCATTGTTTGGGAAAAGAACAATGTTGTGACGAGTGTTTCCCAAAACGCATAGTTTCTCTGTTGCAGATCCATCGCTTGAACCATGTCAGTTATAACGTAAATCGTCCATAATGACGCTCTAAACAGGGTGGAGTAACTACTTCTTTAGAGAAGAAGCCCATCATTTCTCTGTGCAGATTATATTGTTTTACACAAACCTGCATTTAAAATAAAATCCAACAATAGATTTGATAAAAACATGCACTCGCTTTCCATATTAACTGAAATATATGGCACATATAGAGCCTGTGCTTGCTTTACAAATATTATTGACAATGACATATCATATTCTAAAACATAAAATCACTTACAAAATCTAACACGTATTCTAATATCATATATAAATCATATAAATAAATAAATAAATAAATAAATAAATAAATAAATAAATAAATAAATAAATGAGGCAATTTATGAAAGATTTAAGAAATTAAATTTTATAATTATTATGTATTAGAAATGGGGAAAAAAATCATACTTTAATAATAATATTAATAATTATGATGATGATGATGATATTATTATTATTATTATTATTATTATTATTATTATTATTAAGTAGGATATTGTTTATTTATTTATTTTATTTATTTATTTATTAAGTCTACTTTTACAATTTGACACATGTCAACCACAGCAGAAAGTTCTAACCAGCAGGCCCATGTCATATACGGTACAGATACTTACAGATAAATAACCCACTATATAAATTTAAAGAATTTTGTTTTCACAAGCATTGGAGACGTAACATAAATTCCGCTTTTAAATAATAGGTCATCTATAGCTTTGTGACGCAGTTTGCGAATGTTCATTGGAGCGACGGATTTGGGAAACGGCAAATCAACACACTATGTTTGTAACAACAGAACTTGCGACCTTAGTTGGCTAACGATGGTTTTGGGAAACGCACCCCAGGTCTCACTGGAAGAAGAGACAGTACTGTCTCTATGTGATATCCTGGCTAAATAAAGGAAATAAATAAATAAAGGAAATAAATAAATAAATAAATAATTTTGGCCCAGATTCCGGGGTTTAATCCCTACTCTTTTTCGAAGGACATCCTTGGAATAAATAAAACAGATATTAAAAAACCTGGTAAGAAAAATGACTAACAAAGCAATTTGTAAAAATGTTCAGCCACATTTTAGTGAACTTGCAATATTGTCAGAAATACCAGCCTGATCTCACGAGAAAACATATGTATTTTACGTTTTGTCAGTTTAGTGGTTAATTCGTACAAATTAGTACGAGTTCAGTGGTATGAAATTGTACGATTTTAAAAAGGAGGCGTGGCACCTAACCCCGCCCCTAAACCCAACCATCATTGGGGGATGAGCAAATCGTACACAAAAATACTAATTAGATTGTACGAATTCATACGAATTAGCCACTAAAGCAAAAAGTTACGAATTGCTGTGAGATTGTGTTGGAAACACAGAACGTTTAGTTCTTCTATATGTAAAAAGGCCTGAACGCAAAGCCATTCCAATATTTTGCTCTTCAGTCATACGGTTGGATGAGACCATAGGGGAGATTGCTCTGTTTATGTCACAGAAGCTCAAAACACTGGATACGCATTGGCTGCAACAAAGAGACCATCACTCGCACGAGTCGCACCAATAAACTGTATTTTAGCTGCTAACTGTAAATTTTATCTGCAGTGTTGGGACCGCAGCGATCACTCCCACCCTCCCACACATCATTTACCTCCTCACGTGTGGTAACGTTGCTGATGAGCGCACGTGCTTCTTCCTCTGCGTGTAAACTCGTAAACAAACACCTGTGATCGGTTCATGAGATCGGCCAGATTGCAGAATACCAGTCGAGTCATGAAATGGGATTATCGGCCGATATCGATTTCCGGCTGATCGATCGGAGCATCCCTACATTTTGTTTATTCCTTTATAGCCGTGCGCTTATCTGAAAATAACACCATACCTTAGAATGTCATCAGCCACTCAGAATCAAGCATTTAACCACACAGTCATTTTGGGAAACAGTTCAAATACAGGTGTGTATTGGCGCAGTGGCGCAGTAGGTAGTGCTGTCGCCTCACAGCAAGAAGGGCTCTGGTTTGTGCCTCGGCTGGGTCAGTTGGCATTTCTGTGTGGAGTTTGCATGTTCTCCCTACGTTTGTGTGGGTCCAAAGACACGTGGTACAGGTGAATTGGGTGAGCTAAATTTTCCGTAGTGTATGTGTGTGTGTGTGTGCGAATGAGTATGGGTTTCCCAGTGATGGGTTGCGGCTGGAAGGGCATCCGCTGTGTAAAACATATGCTGGATAAGTTGGCGGTTCATTCCCTGTGGCGACCCCAGATTAATAAAGGGACTAAGCTGAAAAGAAAGTGAATGAATGAGTTCAAATACACAAATATGTGCTAAATAAAATAATTAGAAAAAAAGAAGCACTGTAGAAAATGATGTATAGCTACATTAAATATGGCTCATTAACATAAACAGATTTTCACTTTAAAAGTTTAGTTTTGCACATTCCTTAAATTTAAACTCCTATATTTGTAAACTACATGTTGATTTCACCATTTAATTAATAATAAAAAAACACTAGTAATTTTTATTAGCAATTTGACTTTTAGTCAATCAAACACAATATATTAGGATCAATCACGAGAACTGACAGCCGCAATTATAATGTTAGATCATATTTCCTTTACGTGGTCTTGTAAATATACATATTCATATTCTGTTTAAATGTGTAGATGGCAATTTACTAGATAACGAATGAACGCTGTTTAAAATGTGCATGCTGACTAGACTCTAGAAAATGTGTTAAACCTCATACAGTAATACACCTCTTCAGTAACCTACACTAACTGTGATGGCTAATACAGCACAGTAATGGAACACAAGTCCTGCTGTGGCAATAACTTTAGTCATGGATTATTATTCCCACAGCTAAAAGCATCTTGCGTCATGGAGAAAAAAACATGTCATTACAGTTTGTGTCAAATTAGAGTCGGATCAACTCGTTCTGCCACCATCTGCTGTGAAACCATATCCTCCAGAACACACCGTCACATTTACACAAGAAAATCTGCTGCAAAACATTCACCTGTTTTGTGGATTAAAATGGTGCATCTGATCATCCTTTTTCAGTCATTTTAGGAGTTAAAATGGTGCGTCTGATCACTTTTTCATCACTTTTATTAGTGAAAATAGCTCATTTGATCAGTAATTTATCACTTTTATGGGTTAAGATAGCTTATCAGATGACAATTTTATAGTATATGGGTTAAAATAGTTCATCTGATCACTTGTCTATTCTTTTTATGGGTTAAATCAGTTCATCTGATCACGTTTACATTAGTTTTATGGGTTAAAATAGTTCATATGATCACTTTTACACTGCTTTTATGGGTTAAATGACTTTTTGACTGCTTTTATGGGTTAAAATAGCTCATCTGATCACTTTTTCATCACTTTTATTAGTGAAAATAGCTCATTTGATCACTTTTTCATCACTTTTATTAGTGAAAATAGCTCATTTGATCAGTAATTTATCACTTTTATGGGTTAAGATAGCTTATCAGATGACAATTTTATAGTATATGGGTTAAAATAGTTCATCTGATCACTTGTCTATTCTTTTATGGGTTAAATCAGTTTATCTGATCACTTTTACATTAGTTTCATGGGTTAAAATAGTTCATATGATCACTTTTACACTGCTTTTATGGGTTAAATGACTTTTTGACTGCTTTTATGGGTTAAAATAGCTCATCTGATCACTTTTTCATCACTTTTATTAGTGAAAATAGCTCATTTGATCAGTAATTTATCACTTTTATGGGTTAAGATAGCTTATCAGATGACAATTTTATAGTATATGGGTTAAAATAGCTCATCTGATCACTTTTTCATCACTTTTATTAGTTTAAATAGCTAATTTGATCAGTAATTTATCACTTTTATGGGTTAAGATAGCTTATCGGATGACAATTTTATGGTATATGGGTTAAAATAGTTCATCTGATCACTTGTCTATTCTTTTTATGGGTTAAATCAGTTTATCTGATCACTTTTACATTAGTTTCATGGGTTAAAATAGTTCATATGATCCCTTTTACACTGCTTTTATGGGTTAAATGACTTTTTGACTGTTTTTTGGGTTAAAATAGTTCATCTGAACACTTTTTCATCACTTTTATGGGTTAAGATAGCTTAGCAGATGACAATTTTATAGTATATGGGTTAAAATAGTTCATCTGATCACTTGTCTATTCTTTTTATGGGTTAAATCAGTTCATCTGATCACTTTTACATTAGTTTTATGGGTTAAAATAGTTCATATGATCACTTTTACACTGCTTTTATGGGTTAAATGACTTTTTGACTGCTTTTATGGGTTAAAATAGCTCATCTGATCACTTTTTCATCACTTTTATTAGTGAAAATAGCTCATTTGATCACTTTTTCATCACTTTTATTAGTGAAAATAGCTCATTTGATCAGTAATTTATCACTTTTATGGGTTAAGATAGCTTATCAGATGACAATTTTATAGTATATGGGTTAAAATAGTTCATCTGATCACTTGTCTATTCTTTTTATGGGTTAAATCAGTTCATCTGATCACTTTTACATTAGTTTCATGGGTTAAAATAGTTCATATGATCACTTTTACACTGCTTTTATGGGTTAAATTACTTTTTGACTGCTTTAATGGGTTAAAATGGTTCATCTGATCACTTTTTCATCACTTTTATTAGTGAAAATAGCTCATTTGATCAGTAATTTATCACTTTTATGGGTTAAGATAGCTTATCAGATGACAGTTTTATAGTATATGGGTTAAAATAGTTCATCTGATCACTTGTCTATTCTTTTCATGGGTTAAATCAGTTTATCTGGTCACTTTTACATTAGTTTCAAGGGTTAAAATATTAGTTCATCTGATCACTTTTTTGGCTTAGAATAGTTAATCTGATCCCTTTTCATCACTTTATGGGATACGATTGTGCATTGATCCCACTTTTTAATCAATTTCAATGGTTAAATAAAAATCTGAAATTTTTATTTTCCATTAGTGTTATGGTGTGAAATTTGGTGCATCGGATCGCTTTTACATGCCTTTTTCAGTTAAAATGGCACATGGGATCACTTTATGACCCATTAAATATAGCTAAATAGTTTATATATATATACAGTATATATATATATATATATATATATATATATATATATATATATATATATATATATATATATATATATATATATATATATATATATACAGTATATATATATATATATATATATATATATATATATATATATATATATATATATATATATATATATATATAAAATTTAAAATGTGCATCTGATTACCTTCTCAAGTGTTTATTGGGTTAAAAGGTGCATCTCATCACTTTTCATTTTATTAAAATAGTTTATCTGATCACTTTATGGGATAAAATTGTGCATTCACTCACACTTTACAATCTTTTTTAATAGTTAAGTGTAAATCTGTACACTTTTTTAATATCTGATTGTGCAAATGGTTCTGGATCAACTTTTCGCTATAGTTTCTGCTTGAAATAGTGAATCAAATCACTTTAATTTCCCATTTTATGGGTTAAAATGAGGCATCAGATTTTTACCTATCCAGTTCATAGGTTAAAACTTATTAAACCTTTTCATTTGTTTAATGAATTAAATTGTTCATATGATCGCTTCCGATGCATTTTAGAAGTTAAAATAGTGTATCTGATCACTTTTTCCAATTCTATTATGGGTTAAAATAGTTTATCAGATCAGTTTTTCACCATTTTATAGGATAAAATTGTGCATCCAATAACACTTTCTAATAATTTTTATTTAGTATAAATCTGAACACTTTTTATTAGTTTTATATTTTAAAATTGTGCATCGGACGTCTTTTTAATTTGTTTAATCAGTTATAATGGTGCATCAGATTACTTTATGACCCATTTAATAAGTTAAATTGGTTACTAGTGTAATTTTTCCACTATATTTTCCATTTATAATAGTGAATCAGATCACTTTTTTTTATCCATTTTATGGGTTAAAATGGTGCATCAGATGGTTTTCCCATGCATTTTATACGTTAAAACATGCATCAGATCAACCTTTTATTTGTTGAATGGGTTAAAATGTGCATCTGATCTTTTTTCACCCATCTTAGAAAGTATATCGGATCACTTTATGACCCATACAATGAGTTAAAATAGTTACTAGCATAATGTTTCCGCTATATTTTCTGTTTAAAGAGTGAATTAGATGACTTTCATTGCATTTAATTATCGCCATAATGCCCAGATCTACTACCCTGCATTTATTAGTTGCATGTTTTGTGTTGTTTCAAATTTTTTTGTTTGTTAAAGACATGATTTGTTTTACATGCATCTAAAAATAACAGATCAATAATAAAACTTTTCACTAGTTTTACAAGGTTAAAATGTTCGAATCGTTCAGTAAAACAACTGCACACCTCTTTTCAACAACACACACTATTTGCAGAATCATTGCACCGCAGAACGAACTGAAATCTCAAGTATACAAAACAGCGCTCGACGCAGCCAACACCACGCAAACAGGAAAACAAACCAGAACATAAATATTATGATCCCGCTCTGCTCTTATTATCAACTGTTTCCTTTAAAGAAAACAACAGCAGCGAGAATGTCAGACATCGGTCACTGATTATTTTGCAATTTTTAAAGATTCCTACTTTATTTTGGGGCTGGAAATCCATGCAGCAGAAAGGCAGACAGTGTTTATACCAAACGCTGTGTCACTGTGACCTACTGAGCACATGAAATGCCCGCTGGCACACCCACAGAACTATCTGTCCGTCTGCTCTGGGTTTTGATCTGTCTGATACACACACACACACATACGCTGTCTGGTACGTTCAGTCTAGCTAAATCTGTGACACTCTGTCTGTTCACGGCCGACTGAAGTGCTTCACTGGTGTGTGTGTGTGTGTGTGTGTGTGTGTGTGTGTGTGTGTGTGGATGTTCAAGTCTCTGTTGTTTGTGTGTGAAGCAGGTGGCGTTTTCACTCTGCTAATGGGAGACTGCACTTTGTCGACTCTTAAAGCTACTCGCAGCTAAAAATAGCACGTCTGTCTCTTCTGACGGGTCCTTCAATGCACCTGGGCTTTTAACACACACACACACATACATACAGACAAACACACACACCACCAGTGTTGGGCACGTTCCTTTAAAAGAGTGATTAGTTATAGTTGCTTTTCACAAATAGTAACTAATAGTAGAGTTACATAATTATAAAAGTAACTAATTACCAGGGAAAGTAACTATTGCCTTACTTTGAAAAAATCTAATTTGCCAAATGACTATGAAATAAATATAAAACATTGATGATAAACTAATCTACACTATTTTAATGTTGTTGTAGGACAATGTTGCAATCTGCTGCAGTTTAAACCGAGCATCAGAATGGGGAAGAAAGGGGATTTAAGTGACTTTGAAAGTGTCATGGTTGTTGGTGCCAGACGGGCTGGTCTGAGTATTTCAGAAACTACTGATCTACTAGGATTTTCACGCACAACCATCTCTAGGGTTTACAAAGAACGGTCTGAAAAAGAGAAAATAGCAGCAGTTCTGTGAGCGCAAATGCCTTGTTGATGCCAGAGGAGAATGGCCAGACTGGTTCCCGCTGATAGAAAGGCAACAGTAACTCAAATAAGCACTCGTTACAACCGAGGTCTGCAGAAGAGCATCTCTGAACACACAACATGTCTAACCTTGAGGCAGATGGGCTACAGCAGCTGAAGACCACACCAGGTGCCACTGCTGTCAGATAAGAACAGGAAACTGAGGCTACAATTCACACAGGCTCACCAAAACTGGACAATAGAAGATTGGAGAAACGTTGCCTGGTCTGATGAGTCTCCATTTCTGCTGCCACATTCAGATGGTCGGGTCAGAATTTGGCATCAACAACATGAAAGCATGGATCCATCCTGCCTTGTATCAACGGTTCAGGCTAGTGGTGTAATGGTGTGGGGGATATTTTCTTGGCACACTTTGGGCTCATTAGGACCAATTGAGCATTGTGTCAACACCACAGCCTACCTGAGTATTGCTGACCATGTCCATCCTTTTATGACCACAGTGGACTTATCTTCTCATGGCTACTTTCAGCAGGATAATTCGCCATGTCATAAAGCGGGAATCAGCTCAGACTGGTTTATTGAACATGACAATGAGTTCACTGTACTCAAATGGCCTTCACAGTCACCAGAACTCAATCCAATAGAGCAACTTTGGAATGTGGTGGAAGGGGAGATTGGCATCATGAATGTGCAGCCGACAAATCTGCAGCAACTGTGTGATGCTATCATGTCAATATGGAGCAAAATCTCTGAGGAATTTTCCGGTCCCTTGTTGAATCTTTGCCACGAAGGATTAAGGCAGATCTGAAGGCAAAACGGGGTCCAACACGGTATTAGCAAGGTGTACCTAATAAAGTGAGTGTTTATGTGGTGAATAACCATAAACTCACTTTCCCAGAATTCCCAAGAGCATAGTCTATGCCAAATTAAAGGACATAAATAAACGTGACTAGCACATTATGCCAACAATTCACATTATCATGCAAAAAAGACGTAAAAAAATCATTTACTTTATTTATCAGGGGTCGCCACAGTGGAATGAACCGCCAACTATTCCAGCATATGTTTTACGCAGTGTACTACGGCCAGTTTAGTTTACCCAATTCACCTATAGCGCATGTGTTTGGTCTGTGGGGGAAACCGGAGCACTCAGAGGAAACCCACACCAACACGGGTTGATAGTGTGTTTGATAGACGCGTTTATAGTGTGCTCCTCACAGGTGACATTTTATTTAAATAATAAGCAGACCTTGAAGGTAATTTCAAACTTTCTTTTGCTTTAATACGGCTTATACATACATTCGGACAGTAAATTTGTGGATATCGTGTGTAGAATGGCTGCTCCTGGCAACAAATGAGATGGCAAAGAGACGCGAGCTAATACAGCTAACGTTAGCTCGGCTGACTCACGAGGTACTCACGAGGGAGAATCACTTTCAGCTGAAATGTTTAAACAATCGCTGGAGTCTATGAAAAACGACATTTGTATTAAAATTGAAAGTGCGATCAGCGGTCTGCAATCAGATATCAACGGAGTGAAGGAAGAGTTGACTTCAGCTGTTGCCACAATTCAACAATCGCTTGGCTCGCAGGAGCAGCGGTTGAGAGCAGTCGAGGATTCAGCGACAGCAACGAGCAATTCTCTAACGTACCTTGAAACTACCGTGGCTAAACTCCAGACTGAGGTTACGGCTCTGTCTTTAAAGTGTGAAGATCTTGAAAGCAGATCAAGGAGGAATAACATCAGACTGATCGGAATTAGCGAGGGAGAAGAAGGCAACCGTCCATTGGAGTTCGTTTCAAACTTTCTCTGCGACCTGTTGAACATGGAGGAGAAGCCGCTGCTTGATCGAGCTCACAGGTCACTTCAAGCAAAGCTCAAACCTGGTCAACCACCCAGGCCCTTCATCATTAGAGTCCACTTGTTCCATATTTGAGAACAGATTCTCCAAACGGCACGTCAAGAAGGAAGGCTGACATACAAGAGACACACACAAGAGACATACAGATAGACACACAAACACCCTAGATGCACACACACACTTGTACAGTACACTCCAACAAATACACATACACGCATTCAAACACACACAGATGCACGCGCACACACACACACACACACACACACTCAAACACGCATACACACACACAGATGTACGCGCGCGCACACACACACACACACACCCAAACACACAGATGCACGCGCATACACACATTCATACACACACAGATGTACAAGCACACACACACACACACACGGATGTGCGCGTGCACACACATATATATACAGACAGGTACACAAACACACACATACGTACACTCAAACACACACACACACCCAAACACACATGGATGTGCACGTGCACACACATATATATATACAGACAGGTACACAAACACACACACGTACACTCAAACACACACAGATGTGCGCACACACACACGCACACAAACACATACAGATATGCGCACGCACACAAACATATAGACAGTCACACACACACAGATTTGTGTGCATGCACACACACACACACACACACACACACACACACACACACACACACACACACACACACACACACACACACACACACACACAAACACAGATTTGCGTGCACACACACACATAGACAGACACACAAACAGACACAAACTCACACAGATGCACACACACACGCATAGACACACAAACAGACACAAACTCACACACAGATGCACACACACAAGAGACATACAGTCACACACAAACACCTAGATGCACACACAATCACACACACATGCACTCAAACACACACATATAGACAGACACAGACATACACACACACATAGATGCACACACAGAAGAGACACACAAACAGACACACAAAGACCTAGATGCACACACACACACACGTACACTCAAACACACAAAGAGGTGCGCACACACACACACACACACACAAACAGATATGAGCGCACACACAAACATATATAGACAAACACAGAAACAGACAGACACACACACATACACCGTTAGAAGAGGCATACAGACAGACACACAAACACCTAGATGCGCGCACACACATGTAGACAAACACACAGACACATACACACACAGATATAGAAGAGACATACAGACACACACAAACACGCACGCACACACACAAACATGTACACTCAACCACATACACACTCACGCACACACACCCTGATGCACAGAAACACAAAACACACATGAAGAACTCAAACTCAAACTCTCTCTCTCTCTCTCTCTCTCTCTCTCTCTCTCTTCCTCTCTCTCTCTCTCTCTCTCTCTGATCTGTGTGGTCCTCGTCCAACTCATCTACAGCAGAACTGGCCTCATAACTCTAAATACTTCCTGTCCGCACAGGAAGCCGAATCCTCCAGGCAGCCTGGAGCTATTAAAGCCCTTCAATAGTGAATTTTTACAGACTCAAGAGGCTTCAAAGAGAAACACACAGTGTTCTTACTCATTTCTGCAGCAGCTGGACGCTATCGACACACACCACAGGAAACACATAAACATTAGACGGAAAAACAATATCCTTAAAGCCTCGGCGGACCGCAGCCACACCAGAAACCGCTCACTGTTAGCACAAAACAGGGATCTATGCTTTCAAGACGACCTTTAGAGACAAGAACAACTTCAAAACACTCCTGCAGTAATATTTGATGCATTATGGCGTATGAGAGAAGAGAAGATCATAAACACTGACTGACATCGCTGGTTATGAATGAAGTAATAATAATGCTAATCCATGAGGGCAAGCAAGAACTTCAATACTAACACAAATAATCAATAACATTCTACATTTGTTTTCTTTTCGGCTTAGTCCCTTTATTAATCTGGGGTCGCCACAGCGGAATTAACCGCCAACTTATCCAGCATACGTTTTACACAGCGGATGCCCTTTCAGCTGCAACCTAGTACTGGGAAACACCCATACAGTTATATTTGTTCATTTAAAACTATATGAAGATACACTCGCTGGCCACTTTATTAGGTATACCTCGCTAGTACCAGGTTGGCCCCCCATTTGACTTCAGAACTGCTTTAATCCTTCCTGGCATAGATTCAACAAGATACTGCAAATATTCCTCAGAGATTTTGCTCCATATTGACATGATAGCATCACACAGTTGCTGCAGATTTGTCGGCTGCACATCCATGATGCGAATCTCCTGTTCCACCACATCCCAAAGGTGCTTTATTGGATTGAGATCTGCTGACTGTGGAGGCCATTTGAGTACAGTGAACTCATTGCCATGTCCAATAAACCAGTCTGGGATGATTCACGCTTTATGACATGGTGTGTTATCCTGCTGGAAGTAGCCATCAGAAGATGGAGACACTGTGGTCATAAAGGGATGGACATGGTCAGCAACAATACTCAGATAGGCTGTGGCGTTGACACGATGCTCAGTTGGTACAAATGGGCCTAAAGCGTGCCAAGAAAATATCCCCCACACCATTACACCACCATCACCAGCCTGAACTGTTGATACAAGGCAGGATGGATCTATGCTTTCATGTTGTTGACGCCAAATTCTGACCCGACCATCTGAATGTGGCAGCAATTGTGTGATGCTATCATGTCAATATGGAGCAAAATCTCTGAGGAAGATTTCCAGTACCTTGTTGAATCTATGCCAAGAAGGATTAAGGCAGTTCTGAAGCCAAAAGGGGGGTCCAACCCGGAACTAGTAAGGTGTACCTAATAAAGTGGCCGGTGAGTGTTTATTAAGCATAATAGTTTTTATAAGCGTTCATAAAATGCGCATCATATAAAAAAAATATTACATGTTGAATTTCTAATTAATGCCACATTTGGGCGATCATCAGCGTCTGGTTTGCTTTAGAAGTGTGCGTAAGGTCATAGGAAATAATGGCTGATGATTGACATTAGCGCATGTACCAGAACTGCGACTCCACCCTTAAATAAAATCCCAGAAAATAGCATAATTATTCAATTTAGCCATCATAAACACTGACCTTTGCTTACTTGCACATAACAAAAAACCACTGACTGGCACGCACAGTCATGCTAGCTCATGAGCTAACCGCTAACGCCGCGCCACAAGTCTACAAAACAGCTTTAAGAGGAAGTTCAGCGCTGCCACTATAATGTTCAATTAGCGCGTTTGGCCCAGTGTTTCCCCGTCATTAGCACAGTTGCTACGGGCATTTATGTAAACGGCACATGTTGCTACCGCGGGTGAAACTACTGTGCCAACAACACACACACACACCATTCACACACTGCTGCCAAAACTCCTGCTCGACGCCAAGAAAGGGAGGAAATCAAGCACTCAGAAGGAGAGGGAACAAATAAAATGAAATGCTGACACTGCTGGAGAAATATGGCTGACATTTCAGAAGAACGTGCCATAATTCTGTTTTAGTGCTGCGCTTTAATTTTGGCAGTATTGTGCACTTCCTAATGAGGTGACTGAGATTCGGTGAAGTTTTATCAAGAGTGGTCATTTAGTGATGTTTGATTGAATCGTGTTCTGAGATGAGATGTGGACTGAAAGGAAATAACAAACACGCACACAACCAATATTTGTTTTTAATGAATTGGTCAAAAGACTCAGAAAACACCAACGTTATTGGTTTGAGTTGGTTTACATTGCTGAAATAATTGTTCATGGAATTAATTAAAAACCAGAATCCAAATTTGGACTAAACAACTCTTTTGAGTGATTCGTTTTTTCTGAAGTGCTCAAATGACTCATAAAGAATCATTATTGTAATCAATTAAGAAAGCAGAAGAATCAGTGTCAATCTTGCATGTTATCAGTTTCAATCGGTCTAAAATACTAAAAGAATCACTACTGGAATCCATTTATGCAGAAGAATCAGTGTCAATCTCTCATGTTATTGGCGTCAATCGGTCTAAAATACATAAAGAATCATTACGGGCATCAATTAAGAAAGCAGATGAATCAATGTCAATCTTGCATGGTATTGGTTTCAATCAGTCTAAAATACTAAACGAATCACTACTTGAACCACAAAGATACTGAACTACCTAATCTGTTAAATGACTCTTGAGTGATTCTTTTTTTCTGAAGAGGTCAAATGACTTAAAGAATCATTATTCGAATCAGTTAAAAAAGCAGAAGAATCAGTGTCAGTCTTGCTTGTTATTGGTTTCAATCAGTCTAAAATACTAAAACAATCATTATTGGAATCAAATAGGAAAGCAGAAGAATCTGTGTCGATCTTGGATGTTTCAATTGGTCTAAAATAGTAAAAGAATCATTACTGTAATCAATTAAGAAAGCAAAAGAATCAATCTTGCATGTTATTGGTTTCAATCAGTCTAAAATACTAAACGAATCACTATTTGAACCACAAAGATTCTGAACTACTTAATCTATGATTTGAACGATTGTTTTAAGTGATTCTTTTTTTTAATTGCTCAAATGACTCATGAAGAATCATTATTGAAATCCATTAAGAAAGCAGAAGAATCAGTGTCAATCTTGCATGTTATCAGTTTCAATCAGTCTAAAATACTAAAAGAATCATTACTTAAACCTATTTAAGCAGAAGAATCAGTGTCAATCTCTCATGTTATTGGCGCCAATCAGTCTAAAATACTAAAAGAATCATTACTTAAACCTATTTAAGCAGAAGAATCAGTGTCAATCTCTCATGTTATTGGCGCCAATCAGTCTAAAATACTAAAAGAATCATTATTGGAATCAATTAAGAAAGCAGAAGAATCAGTGTCAATATTGCATGTTATTGGTTTTCATTATTGGAATCAATTAAGTAAGCAAAAGAGACAGAATCAATCTTACATCTCATAAGTTTTAATCGGTCTAAAATAGTAAAAGAATCATTATTGGAATCAATTAAGAAAGCAGAAGAATCAGAATTAATCTTGCTTCCAGTTTGAATCTGTCAAAAATATGAATAGAACCATTATTTGAAAATGAATTCAGCAGAATCGAGACCTGAACAAAAAAGTCAGAGAGCAGAAGAATCAGTGTGAGTCAGTCTGCAATCTGAATCACTCTGAAGTTCTAAATGAATCAGTATTGCAACCAATTAAACAACCAGATTCAAAATAAGAACTACAAAAATACAAAACAGTCTGAACTGTTTGAATCAAATGACTCTTTTGAACAGTTTTTTAAAAATAAATTCATAAAAACAGGTCCAAATCAGTATTAGCAATCTGAATCACTCTACAGATCTAACAGAATCAGTAATGGAAATAATTAAGAAACTAGAATTGGAACAATAAAATACGCACAACTTAAACTATTTAAATCAAATGACTCTTTTGAGCAGTTCTTTTAAAATAAATTACTCAAAAAAGTCAGAATCACTACCAGCAGCCCTGAATCACTCTGAAGTACTAATTGAATCAATAATGAAACCAATTATGCAACCAGAATCGAAATGAGAGCTACAAAAATACAGCACAACCTAAACGATTTGAATCAAATGACTCTTTTGAACAGTTCTTTTTAATGAATTTACCTTTAATAACTCAAAAAAGCCAAAGAATCTAAACATTAAGGAATGATTCACTAAAGCTAAACCTCCTCTGAGTTGAGTTTTCCCTGTTCCAGATGAAGTCATGGCAAAATCTGGGCACCAGAAACCACATGGTATAAACATGCATTCCCAATGGCAGGACGATAAAAACAGCAACATTTCAAAAACACAACTGAAACCACTGAGGACGTGTTCTTTTACGCCTCTGTTTACAATGTGGAACAATGTTTTCATGTTATTTGAAAGACCCTCATATATTTATTCAGGAAACAATAAGCAGCCAATCAGACGGCTGATTATCAACAGCTTTGAAAAACAGTGTCAGTTTCAGATCATCTGAGGTGACCAGGGTGGGTTCTGCTCCCAAAGTCAACAAACATTTCATTGACTTTAAATCAGCGCGTGTATCGCAAACATCATGAAGTGAAATACGATCTGTTTGTGTTCAACGCCAGCTAAATGGACGTGTTAGAAAGCGCTTGTTTTGTTCTGTAACAGTTGCTCACCTTCCTGATCTCAAACAAAGATCCGGTTTCTGGACCGATGCAAATCAGCCCATCTGTGATGTTGGACGACGGCCTGACCGAACACTCACTCAACACACACTCACAACTCTTACTTTAATTACAAGTGGAAAATTAATGTAAAGTCTGATTGTAGGATTGTATGTGTTGATGTTAACGTATTTTATAAAGGTCCGTCAACATTTCTTTCTATTCAAAACAATAAAATGATCATCATAGACTGTGTTTTTCTGCCAAAGATTGACAATGGTGAGAATAATAAATGTTTTCATTTGATGGGACTGAAAATCAGGGTTATTCCAGCAGATTTCTTTCTTAGATTGCTTTCTTAACGCTGAAGTTAAAATATTGGTATTGCGGAAAAAATATTAAATGACAAAATGTTTTACTTTACACTTGAAAGAAATATCCAAAACAAAGAGGGTTATTATATTTAAACTAAAATAACAAAATAAAATAAACATTAATAAAAAAAAATTATTATTATTATTATTAATATTATTATTATTATTAGGTACACCTGTCCAACTGCTTGTTAACGCAAATTTCTAATCAGCCAATCACATGGCAGCAACTTAATGCATTTAGGCATGTAGACATGATCAAGACGATCTGCTGCAGTTCAAACTGAGCATCAGAATGGGGAAGAAAGGGGATTTAAGTGACTTTGAACGTGGCATGGTTGTTGGTGCCAGACGGGCTGGTCTGAGTATTTCAGAAACTGCTGATCTACTGGGATTTTCACGCACAACCATCTCTAGGGTTTACAGAGAATGGTCTGAAAAAGAGGAAATATCCAGTTAGCGGCAGTTCTATGGGCGCAAATGCCTTGTTGATGCCAGAAGTCAGAGGAGAATGGCCAGACTGGTTCCCGCTGATAGAAACAGTAACTCAAATAAGCACTCGTTACAATCGAGGTCTGCAGAAGAGCATCTCTGAACGCACAACACATCCAACCTTGAGGCGGATGGGCTAAAGCAGCAGAAGACCACACCGGGTGGGCACTCCTGTAAGCTAAGAACAGGAAACTGAGGCTACAATTCACACAGGCTCACCAAAACTGGACAATAGAAGATTGAAGAAAGTTGCCTGGTCTGACGAGTATTGTTGCTGACCTTTATGACCACAGTGTACTCATCTTCTGATGGCTACTTCTAGCAGGATAACACACCATGTCATAAAGCGTGAATCATCTCAGACTGGTTTCTTGAACATGACAATGAGTTCACTGTACTCAAATGACCTCCACAGTCAGCAGATCTCAATCCAATAGAGCACCTTTGGGATGTGGTAGAACGGGAGATTCACATGATGGATGTGCAGCCGACAAATCTGCAGTAACTGTGTGATGCTATCATGTCAATATGGAGCAAAATCTCTGAGGAATATTTCCAGTAGCTTGTTGAATCTATGCCACGAAGGATTAAAGCAGTTCTGAAGGCAAAATGGGGTCCAACCCGCCCGCTACTAGTAAGGTATACCTTATAAAGTGAGTGTATATAAATTCAACAAAAAATGCTCTAAATAAAAATTATTATTTTACATTTGGAAGAAATATCCAAAACAAACAGGATTTATTATATTAAACTACAACTATATAACATGAAATACAATAAACATTAACTGAAACAGGTATTGCGTTAAAAAAATGATTATGTGTGTGTATTGTTACATATTTGTGTTATTTGTGCTCTGTTTGTGTTTTCTCTCTGCTCTCCCATTTCTGCTTTCATTATTCACAGGTTCCGTTCATTGGTCTATTCAGCTGTCAGTCATTTCTCCCCCGGTTACGTCATTCTTACGTCACATCCAATAAGCAAAGACCACCCACCATAAAAGCGCGCGCCAGACCACTCACTAGCCCCTCTCTCTCTTTTCCCTTTCTTATCTTGTTTTCTTGTTGCGTTACGAAAAAACCCCATCTAACTGTGTATTTTGTTGTTGCCCGTTTCTGTGTGCACGTTATCTGTCCGTTATTTGTAGATCCCTCCATTTCTCTGTTTAAACGTTGTTTACGAGGCTTGGGCGAAGCGGACAGGTAAGAAGGTCACGTGACCAACATTTTGCAACACTTAGGACTACTCTTCTGTATAGTACATTAGGTTAGGGGCGAGCGCCATCCCTTGTACTTTATGGATAGATAGACAGAGTCAGGACTCGGAAGACTTCGCGTGCTAATTATTTTGTTTCACATAGTTAGTTAGCTAGATGCTTCTGGGAAGTTAGATTTAGTTTGGGTTTTGTTCTTTTCATTCTTTTAGCGCCACCCACATCCCTTCTGCCAACTCTCCTGTCTTTGTATTTGTCTCAGTGTTGTAAATATTGTAAATAGTATATTTTGCCTTACTTTATTTTCTTTATTTTGGATTTATTTGTTGTTTTTGTTCACTTTGGGAAATATAAATTAATCACAATTTTGGTATTATTTTGGTTGTCTTTAGCACTTATTTACTGTTTGTATAAATATATTTTAATTACAAATAAATGTCAAACCCCACCATCCCCTGGACTAACATCAGGAGTTTGTATTATATAAAAACAAACAAACAAAATGCATCAAAAAATGCTCTAAATATATATTTTTTAAATCTTTTACATTTGGAAGAAATATCCAAAACAATCTAGGTAGTTGTAGTTAACAAAAAAATAAATAAAAACATGTTTTGTTACATGAAAAAAAAATGTAATTAAACAAAATATATAAAATTTCGGCTAGTTAAAAACTGTTGCTCATTTTTGATCATCAGTGTTGTGTTGTTTATTAGTATTAGTATTATTATTCAGGCTTCTTTGACGATTATAAACAACAGCCTTTCTTGAAATCAGAACTCTTTTGTAACATTAATGAATGTCCTAACACAATATTTAATCTATCCTAGTTGAATAACTGCTCATGTCAGAGACAGGAACATCACATATAATTAAATGCAATAAAACATTATCCAATCTAACTAATCAGCTGTTAATAAACTTACCTTATAATTCGTTGGGCAGCATACTGGTGGAGGTTTCGAAACTGTGCCGACATGTTGGCAAGCGCTGCCAAGCAGTTGGTGTGGAGGTATTTATCCTGAAGGAGAGGAAATCAATAAAAGCAGGCATTAATAATTTGTGCGGTTTCTTCTCGCAGGGCAAAACACAATGAAATGACTCTATTATGCTTTGAATATAAAAACACGCTCTGTTCACTGGACTCACAGGTCTGATCTCAATTATCAGCCTGCCTGTATATTTTTCCCCAATTTATATTTAACGCAGAGAAGATTTTCAACATTTCTAACATAATAGTTTGTTCTGTAGGTAATCGAAAAAATATTGCTGGCGGCTAATAATATTGACCTTAAAATGATTTAAAAAATAAAAAACTGCTTTTATTCAAGCCGAAACAAAAGAAATAAGACTTTCTCCAGAAGAAAAAATAGTATAGGAAATACTGTGAAAATTTCCTGGATCTGTTAGACATCATTTGGGAAATATTTAGGGGGAAAAAAGCTAAAATTCACAGGAGGGCGAATAATTTTGACTTCAACTGTATATTATATATAAAATAATGAATTTGCAAGTGCCCACGGCTAAAGATGTGGAGGTTTCTGACTGTATTTATCACTGGTTCTGGACTCACCCTGGTGCGGGTCATGTTAAACTGGATGGTTCGGATGACGACCAGGATCAGCAGACTTCCTAGAGAGATCTCTGTTAGGACGCGCTCGGTGTACCACGAGATGTTCTTCAACAGCTGAGAGAGATATAATAATACAAGAGTCCATACATTAGCTTTTAAAAAAAATACAGATTTTAAAAGAGATGAAGGGTTTTACTGCATAAAACGTCAACTAAAGGTGAAATCCACTGACTTAAAAGTTACCATGACATCAATTTTACTGATTTTTATTATGAAACATGCAGTCTTTATTATAAAGTATTTATCCATGTGCATCATCAGTGTTGGGTAAGCTACTTCAAAAAAGTAATTAATTACATGATTACAGCTCTATTTAAATCATTTCTAATTGCTTTGTCAGAAAAGTTACTCAATTAGAACTTACTTAACTGATACTAAACACCCACATAAATCTCAACACTCAAAAATTGACTTTTGCTGCTTCTTTAAACTACTTGCATTACATTTACGTTTAGTCATTAAGCAGATGCTTTTGTCCAAAGCGACTTACAATTGAAGAGGCATTCAGCGATCCAACAACAAGAGGCAACACACACACAACAAGTGCTGATTTTACAAAGTAACTTGTTTGTGATCAGAGAATTAAGTGCTTGAGTAAGTGTTTTTTTAGGGAGAGAGAGAAAGTGCTTCTACAGCTGGTCTTGGTTTAATTCACTGGGGTTAAGGTGTTCTCGGAAGAGATGGGTTTTTAGTTGTCGTTATTACTTATTTAAAATGAGCTGACAAAACATAATTTTGGAGATTTTTTTTTGGGGGGGGGCTTAATTGTTTTATGTTCAGTCCATTTAAATGTGTTACGTTAACTTCATTGATTTGAGTTGGCACAACATGTAGGAATTGTGTGGAACCATGCATTTTTTACAGTGAATTAATTCACTGTATATGAATCAATTCACATTTATTTGTATAGCGCTTTTCACATTAATTATCGTACCAAAGCAGCTTCAAAATGTCAAATTCAGAAAGTTAAGAGGTTGTGTATGCACTGAAAAAAGTGTTGCATGCAAAACTGTTGCAAGCAATTTATTTGTGTTGAATTTAAACAAACAAATTAAATTGAGCGATGTTCAACTTAAATTGTTTGTTTAAATTCAGCCCAAATAAACTGTTTACAACCACTTAACATAAAAAAATTGAGTAAATCCAAGGAATCATCTTTGAATAATTTTTTCAGTGTGGGGTGGGCAGGCTACTCGTTTTAAACTCTTAATTATTAGTTAACTTGTGCAACAACATGAAGGAATTGTGTGGAACCATGCATTTTTTACAGTGTTGCATATATTAACATAGAAAATATTTGTTTCTTAAGCATGTGCAGGTGTCAGACAAATAAAACCTTTCAGTTGAAAAATATGCAGAATTTCTAAATAACAAAGTATATACATTTACAATGAGCACATTTATATGGACACCAATAATCAGATTACGATACGATTAAGACAATACTCTGATTAAGAGTCTACCATGTAAACAACGACCTTAATCCGACTAAGGTCATAATCAAACTAAACAGAAACTGAATTAAGACATGTGGAGTATGCCGATTATAGTCGCATTATTGAAGTGCAGTACAGACATGTAAACACCGCAATTAAACTATTACAGTCTTGTAGGACTTTACACCACATTTTGCAACAGGATAGTCTACACCAGGGGTCACCAAACTTGTTCCTGGAGGGCCGGTGTCCTGCAGATTTTAGCTCCAACCCTAATCAAACACACCTGAATGAGCTAATCAAGGTCTTACTAGGTATACTTGAAACACCCAGGCAGGTGTGTTGAGGCAAGTTGGAGCTAAACCCTGCAGGGACACCGGCCCTCCAGGACCGAGATTGGTGACCCCTGGTCTACACACACATGGCTGTTTGACACTATTCTCTGCACCTACCGAGTGAGTAAAGGACCACAGATTGCAAAATGCAGCGTTTTTTCCCATATGGTGTGCAGCATCAAATTCCATTAAAACTACACTCTTCCAGCAGTTCATACTCACATCCAATATCTCGTTTGTAACATGGGGGCATGCATGAAATGTTCCTGAATGAAAGTGAAAGTGCCAAACTGCAGTTAAAGTCGACAAATTATGAATGAAACACCCGAAATTACATGAAACTCCATAGGAAATATGGATAGCGCGGTGACATAGACTTCAAGCGATCTATGTGCTATAACATGTAAACATTCAACCATTCAAGGAACATTCAAAAAGCAACTCATGTAAACGCTTTAATCACATTATTGTCTTATTCAGATTAAGGCGAATAATTCAAACACTGATGTCCATGTAAACAGAATCAACTACTCTGTTTCTCTACATTTATACCATATATATGGTATATATATACACCATATATATGGTATACTATCGTATATATGGTACCACTATATAGAGCACACTGCCTCTTTGAACTGTTACCTTCTGGTCGACGCTACAGAGCACTGCGCACCAGAACAGCCCGACACAGAAACAGTTTCTTCCCTCAGGCAATCCATCTCATGAACACTTGATGATAATAATTGTGGAAGCAACATCACTACTTGCTATACACTTTTATACACATACACACTTATTTAACAACACACTTTACATGCCAATTTGCACATAACAGCTGCACATATAACATTGTATATAGTAATATACCTGCTCATACACTTGTCAATCTGTATATTTGCACTCACTATTTTTTTAAAATATATTAATTATCTGTTTTTTTTGTCCTGTCTCTGTAACCCTGTTGCACTGTAGAAGCTCTGTCACCAAAACAAATTCCTCGTATGTGTGAACATACCTGGTAATAAAGCTCTTTCTGATATATATTATCATGAACTGATTTCTCAGTTAATTTTTTAAAATATGGAGTTGTTTTCATTTGTGTTCTTTAGTTAAAAAATAAAATGATTCTGTGAAATATATATTACTCTGCTTCTCCAAATAGATTTATTTATAACTGTTAAATTTACGTACAGTATTTAAGCAAAAGGCGTGGTGGCGCAGTGGGTAGCGATGTCGCCTCATAGCAAGAAGGTCACTGGTTCGAGCCTCAGCAGGGTTATTTGGAATTTCTGTGTGGAGTTTGCATGTTCTCCTCGTGTTGGCGTGGGTTTCCTCTGGGTGCTCCGGTTTCCCCCACAAGTCCAAAGACATGTGCTGTAGGTGAATTGGGTAAGCTAAATTGTCCGTAGTGTATGGGAGTATATGGGTGTTACCCAGTGATGGGTTGCAGATGGAAGGCCATCCGCTGCGTAAAACATATCCTGGATAAGTTGGCGGTTCATTCCGCTGTGGTGACCCCAGATTAATAAAGGGACTAAGCCGAAAAGAAAATGAATGAATATTTAAGAAAATAACTGTAATAAAAAGACCCAACAATTTAAAGTAACACTAAGCTTAATAAGTCATTTATTTACAGTAACTCCACATCATTACTCTTTTTACAGTTTTGTTATAAATTCATCCACCTGTGTAATCTTTCATCAAAACTACTTCCCCTGCCACTTCATCCGTTCTCTATTCTGATTGGTGCTGAATGGCATGAGGGCGGGATCAACCTGTCACTCATTTGAGATTCACCAATCATTTTCCCACAAACAAAATCAAGCCCCACCCTACATGTTTTCTCATTTTAGAAGCTCTTTCAACGGTATACGTCACAATAGAAGAGAAAAGAAAAATTATTTTATGCTAACTGCAAAAACAGAGAGCAGAATTCACAGTGACTAAATAATCAGCTTCAACTAATAGATGATTTAATAGAGCAGCTTTCACGCATCAAGTGAATAATCTGGCATGAGCGTTAGTGTGGAAGAAAACATCACATTGCAGATGATATTTTTACCACAGTCAATCAATCAATTTGCATGCAAAATGGTGAGAAATGCATGTGAGGTGACTTTGTTCAGTGCATGGAGTATTTATTTACTCATTATTTATTGCCACATCAGCAACTTATGGCTATTTCATGGCAAGATGGATATACATAAAAATATTCTTCTCTTCTCTTCCACCACTCCTCTCCAGCCTTCTCGATATCAGCCTGCTTTCTCCAGGCATGCACTCTTAGGGTACGAAGATCATCTACTACATCATCCAACCGCCTCTTCCTTGGCCTACCAGGACATCTCATTCCTTCTAGTTTTAGCTTGTATGCTCTTTAACAGCTCTTTGTTCGGGGAGTCTCTCTAAATGGCCCAGCCATCTCATACGGTTCCTCTTTATTTCCGAGACATAGAAATATTACATGATAAAACCAATTAGTATTACAATAAAAAGTTACTTAGACAAATTTATAAAATATAAATGAATCAAATTCACACAAAAATATATTCAAATATATTCAGTTCAATTTTTTTATGAATAATTTAAGATTCTTCCTGGTGGTACCTTTTTAAAAATGTCCATCAAAGTACTCTTTCAAATCAATTCAATTCCCCTTTATTTGTATAGCGCTTTTACAATGTAGATTGTGTCAAAGCAGCTTCACATAAAGGTCACAGTAAATAGGAACAGTGTAGTTCAGTTTGTAGTGTTTCAGTTCAGCTCAGTTTAGCTCAGTTCAGTGTGGTTTAATAATCACTACTGAGAGTCCAAATATTGAAGAGCAAATCCAACGATGCGCAGCTCTACAGATCCTGAACCATGCAAGCCAGTGGCGACAGCGGAGAGGGAAAAAAAACTTCACTAATGGCGGAAGTGAAGAAAAAAAACCTTGAGAGAAACCAGACTCAGTTGGGGACGATCATTTTAATTTCTCCGCTGGCCAAATGTCTCGTGCAGAGCTGCAGTCTCAGCGGCGGAGGCTGGAAGCTGGTCTCAGCGAAGACTCGTCTGTCTCTGGAGCGTCACAGGAATCAGTCTCACGTTCTCCACTCCTCCATGACCATCACAGTAGCTGCTCAGGATACGGCCCGGTCCAGGATTATGGAAACCTTGGGATCATCTCGTCGTTGGTCTTGGATCGAATCAGTGACTCTGCATAGTCTGAGGGCCTCAGGAAGAGTATCCCCAAGTGGAAACTCTCCTTATAAAATTGTCTAATTGTATTCAAACTTCCACATTCCAACAAAATATGTTAGATGGTAAGAGCGGTCTGGTAGTAATTACATTTAGGTGGTGCTTCGTTATTGAGTAAATACAAATGATTCAACCTAGAATTTCCAATCCAACATCTAGTATAGACAGTTTGATCATGCCTGGTCTCAAAATTATAATTTGCTAAAGTGTCTTTTATTTATTTTCAGGTTAATTTCATGTAATTTATTACTTATGCAGTTGTCCCATTCCTTTTGCCATGTTTTATTTATGTACAAATTAATTGTGGGTTTCAAGTCCTCAGGAGGAATTAAACATTCTGTCACTTTCAAGGAGATCAGAGCATGGAGTGCAAATCTCTAAATGTATCCTTGACTGAAGAATAAATGGTAACACTTTACTTAAAGTAGTGTATATAAGACTGCCATGAAACCTTTATAATCATGACATGACACATCATGAATGTGAATGAGATTTTGCTAACTGTTATTAAGTGTCGTTTGCTCAGTAATGTTCTATTAAATGTAAAGGTGACAGTGACTATGTTTAAATGGACATCAGTAATAAAATTATTTGCTTTAATCTAATTAAGAGAATAATAAGACTAAGGTGTTTACATGAGTTACTTTTTGAGTGTTACTTTCATGATCCCGCTTTACATGTTATAGCACATAATTCGATTAACGTCATTGCGTCACGGCGCTATCCACACTTCCTGCGCAGTTTCATGCAATTTCGGGTGTTTCCTTTTTAATTTGATGACTTTAACTGCAGTTTGGCACTTTCACTTTCATTCAGGAACATTTCATGCACGCTCTCTGTGACAAACGGGATATTGGATGAGTATGAACTGCTGGAAGAGTGTTGTTTTAATGGAAGTTCATACCGCACGCTGAATGTAAGAAAAAAACCTCCGCACTTCACGATGCAGGTGGCTGTGGTCTGCACTAGGCATGGCCAGGTATAAGATTCTGAAGGTATGATAAAATATCACAGTATTGTGCTCACTGATCTAAAATATATTCGTTTTAAATGTCTGGGTAAAAAACGAAAACTTTTTTCCCTTTTTTAAAACAATATATTCTAATTTTTGAAAGATTTATGATATATTGGAGCAGTAAACACATCAGGCTATATAATTCAGATGATTCATTGACTTCTGCTTACTTTATTTGTTTTAAATACACAGATTTCTTTACAATTTAAAACAGTGTCTTTGTGTGTATATATATATATATATATATATATATATATATATATATATATATATATATATATATATATATATATATATTGCTGGAGATACTGTTGTCCTAAAAAACTAAAAATTCTAAGAGCAATTCCATGCAGATATCAACATTGCCATGAACAAAATTAAGTTTTTGCCAAAATAGCAAAACCGTTTCTGCGTTTTTTTTGTGCAAGCAAGTATTTAACAGTGCTTTAAAAATACTCAGAAATGCCTCTGTTAATGTTTTCAAACTATTATATTTGATTTACCAAAAGTTTAGTTGTTTTGGAAAATACGGATGCTTCAATATAATGTTAACGTATACTTTCTCTGAGAATTTATGTTTTGAGATTTTACTGCAAATGTCACATCCATAACGCTGGAATTACTCATAAATAAAAAAATCTTACACATACCTTAAAAACGGAATTACAGATCATTTTGACGGTTTTAAAACCTTGACATTTCCAAACCGCGGTATACCTTGAAGACGATTATCATCCCATGCCTAGCCTGCACTGACTGGGTAGGTGCACAGAGTGTCAAACAGCTGTTTGCGTGTGGACTATCCGTTCGCAAAACACAGCGAAAAGTCCTACATGACGATATTAGTTTGATTAAGGTGTTTACATGTCTGTAATGGCTCGTTTCCACTAACTGGTACAGTACGGTACGGTTCGGTGCGGGTCACCTTTATCAGGCTTGCGTTTCCATTACCAAGGTAATAAATGAACATATATGAACACATACAGACCCTTACAGTCTCCGATATGTTACCAATTACAGATAAACTACACACAGCAGACATTTAGTGCTTATTTAGGTTCAAAAACAACAGGAAATATAGCCCACAGTCAGAGCAGACCTCTTATCTGTGTCTTTAATCTTCAGCAGCACATGTAGCCTCTGTAGTGAGCAATTCCATCTTTCTGAGTTCATATTAGTCCAAATGGTGAAAATAATTGTTAAACAAGACAGTTTGTTTACATTTGATCAAAAAATAATGTGCTCCTTTTTTTCGTCCTTCACTCTCAGGTTTGTCAGCTTCTAACAGGATCGGGTTTCAAAAGCACGTCAATAATCAAGCGCACGTTATTATCATCAGCTCCAGAAGTTTGTTATTTCAGATATAATGTTAGACGCGCAGCGAGCGCAAGCAAGAAAGCGAAACCGCTCGCGCTTCAGACTGGTTCGTAAAAACTACGAAGCACAGCATAAATCTGCTCTTATTTTTGTTCATCAAGACCACAACAAGGTTTGTTTGAGCCCGGGTCGACCATGGCTCGTTATTATATGTATATATCATTTCGCTGTAATCTCTCGCTGTGTATTTCAAACATGGCGGGTTTTTGTTTTTATTCTGGCTTGTTGTGTAGGCAAATGACGTATGTCTGTAAACCAATAGCGTTCAGCTGCACGTCTATCTCTGCCTTTTGGTGTTTGGTTCCCTTTCAAAAGGGTGCTGAAAAAGCAGTACAGTTCGGTACGCCTTTTGACAGCGGAAACAGCCATAAAAGCGTACCAAACCGAACCGTACCGTACCACTCAGTGTAAACGGGCCATAATGCACTTCAATAATGCGACTAAAGTCAGCATACTCCACAGGTCTTAATTAGATTTTTCTTTAGTTCGATTATGACCTTAATCTGATGAAATTAATAAAAAAATTAATAAATAAAAAAATAAATAAATAAATAAATCGCTGTTTACATAGTAGACTCTTAATCAGAGTATTGTCTTAATCGCATTAAAATCGAATTATCGGTGTCCATGTAAACATAGTCATTGTTTGTTATGACAACTTCTAAAAACAGCCATTAGAAGATGTAAAATCCAAAGCTTGCAGTTTGTCACTTTCAAATGCCCTCTAGTACCTGCCATGCCCCGCCCCCCACTTCTCATTTGATGCGCTTGTGCTCAACCACTCTCACTGGCAGAGCTGTGAGAAAACAAAACGCTATGGGCTGTTTTTTTTAAAAGGGGAGGGGCTACACTAAGTCCCACCCTCACTTCATGTTTCAGCTGAGATTGTCAAACACTAAATAAAAATGCTCATTTCAAAAGCACTTCACAAGAGCCTTAATAATAACTTGCACCAGTTAGACTAATGAACTACTTATCTAAGCTAACAGGACTGAATGTGAGAGTGCAAATGTGATGGTGTGTGTCCTCACCACTTCATGTATGGAGCGGTTGAAGGTGTCATCCTCAGTGAGGATGAGGAGGATGATGAGGGCCATGTACACATGATGAGAGTTTCTCTCCTCCACGTGATACAAGATCTCAAGAATCGGCAACACCTACAGAGACAAGAAAACAGAACATAGTTTAATACGGTCGTCAAAACAGAAAACATCACAGCAACAATACACAACAAACAATACATACACACAATATATACACTCACTCTCAAAGCAACACACTACACACTCACATCCACACAGATATGGACACACACGCACACACAAAGACACACACACTGTACGCACATCAACACACACTACACACATGCACACACACAAGCACATACATTCACACAAAGAAATGCATAGTGTTACATCAATATACTCACACACACACACATGCACAAATTCACACACTCATATCAACACACAAACACTCACATTTACAAGTACACACACACACACACACACACACACACACACACAAACAAACAAACAAATACATACTCACATCAACACTGACAAATGCACGCATACACTTTCTTTGACACACACATACACAAACACTCACATCCACACAAACACACACACACTTTCACACAAAAAATACAAACATGCGCATTCTCATGCAAAACACACACACACACACACACACGCACTCATCAACACACACTACACACACAAGAACACATATTCACATAAACAAATACATACACACATCAACACACTCACACACACAAATTTAACACACACACACACACACACTCATCAACACACACTACACATACAAGGATACGTATTCACACAAATACATACACACATCAACATACTCACACACACAGACTTATTTGCATAACTTCACACACTCACATCAACACACATGCACACACTCACACACACACACACATTTACGAGTTCACGCACACTCACATCCACACACACTACACACTGCACAGATATAGACACAAACACACAAAGACACACATATGCACATCAACATACACTACACACATGCACACACACACACACACACACACACACACACAAGCACATACATTTACACAAATAAACACACAGTTACATCAATAAACTCGCACACACACATGCACAAATTCGCACACTCATATCAACACACACACTCCCATTTACAAGTTCACACACTCTCGCATTTCTGTGTGGAGTTTGAATGTTCTCCTCGTGTTGGCGTGGGAATCCAAAGACATGCGGTACAGGTGAACTGAAGAAACTAAATTGGCCGTAGTGCATGTGTGTGAACGTGAGAGTGTATGGGTGTTTCCCAGTACTATGTTGCAGCTGGAGGGGAACCACTATGTAAAACATATGCTGGATAAGTTGGCGGTTCATTCCACTGTGGCGACCCCTGATGCATATAGGGACTAAGGCGAAGGAAAATAAATGAATGACAGGAGGAGTGAAATGCGTAAGAGTATGTGCTGAATGTGCTCACCAGGTTCTCCATGTCCGTGCGGGACAGTATGTACGTCCTCATGTTGCTGTTCTGATGCAGGAGCGTGTAGAGCAGTAACGTCACCTGGTCTGATTTCTGCTGCTCACACAGAGCCGTGTACAAACTGTTAAAGTTGATCTGAAACGTGTGAGGCTGAGGAGACGGCATGGATGAAGAGTCTGAAACACACACAGGAAAGTTTCATTGGTGGATTATTTTGCTTGTTTTGAAGAAAAACTCACAGAATTTTGACATATTATATCAGAAAAAGAGACGAAATACTATGGTAGTCAATGGTTACAGGTTTTCAGCATTCTTCAAAATATCTTCTTTTGTGTTTAACAGAAAAAAGAAACTCTAATAGGTTTGAAGCAAGTGAAGGGAGAGTAAATGATGACAGAATTGTCGTTTTTACACTTAATTCAATATATTTAACAAACAATTACCCATGTATTGGCAGATTCTTATTATTCTTTTTCACTGAATTTTGACATTTTATTTCTTAAAACAAAACAGTATCTTTTGCTTGTCTAGAAAATGTTTTTTGATTTAAACCTTTTTTGATATCTGGAGTAGAAACAAGACAAAAACCAAGTAAGATTTTTTTTGCATTGAAATTAAAGGGATAATTCACCCAAAAATAAAGATTGACTGATTATTTATTCTTCATTTATTCATTCATTCATTCATTCATTCATTCATTAGTTTCTTTCTCCTGTTGAACGGCGCAATAGAAGATACTTTAAAGAATGCTGAAATCTGGTAACCTTCATAGTAAGAACAAAAGCAGTCAATGGTTACAGATTTCCAACATTCTTCAAAATATATTCTTTTGTGTTTAACAGAAGAAAGAAACTCTAATAGGTTTAGAAAAAAGTAAAAGTCAGTAAATGATGACGGAATTAAAATGTTTATGTTTGATTCAATATATTTAACAGAAATGACCCATGTATTGGTGGATTTTTTTTTTTTTTTGAAGAAAAACTCTTAATAAATAAAATCTTTTAATAATAAAAATTAAATCTTTTATAAAATCTTTTAATAATAAAATTAAATCTTTTATAAAATCTTTTAATAATAAAATTAAATCTTTTATAAAATCTTTTAATAATAAAAATTAAATCTTTTATAAAATCTTTTAATAATAAAATTAAATCTTTTATAAAATCTTTTAATAATAAAATTAAATCTTTTATAAAATCTTTTAATAATAAAATTAAATCTTTTATAAAATCTTTTAATAATAAAATTAAATCTTTTATAAAATCTTTTAATAATAAAATTAAATCTTTTATAAAATCTTTTAATAATAAAATTGACATTATTTCTTAAAATAAAACAATATCTTTTGCTTGCCTAAAAAAGCTTTTTGATTTTAAATTTTTTTTAGATATTTGGACTAGAAACAAGACAAAAACCAAGTAAGAAAAGCATTTTTGCTGTTAAACTAAAGGGATAGTTCACCTTTAAAAATAGTTTATTTATTAGTTTTTACTCCTCCTTTCTCAAATGAAGGTATTTCAAAGAAAGCTGAAAACTGTCAATTTCCATAGTATAAAAAATAAATACTATGGTAGTCAATGGTTACAGGTTTCCAGCATTTTTCAAAATATCTTCTTTTGTGTTTAACAGAAAAAAAGAAACTCTAATAGGTTTGAAGCAAGTGAAGGGAGAGTAAATGATGACAGAATTGTTGTTTTTACACTTAATTCAATATATTTAACAAACAATTACCCATGTATTGGCAGATTCTTATTATTCTTTTTCACGGAATAACTGAATTTTGACATTTTATTTCTTAAAACAAAACAATATCTTTTGCTTGTCTAGAAAATGTTTTTTGATTTAAACCTTTTGTTGATATCTGGACTAGAAGCAAGACAAAAACCAAGTAAGATTTTTTTTCCATTGAAACTAAAGGGATAGTTCACCCAAAAATAAAAATGTATTTATTTATTAGCTTTTTTCTCCTCCTTTCTCAAATGAAGATATTTCGAAGAAAACTGAAAACTGTCAATCTCCATAGTATAAAAAATAAATACTATGGTAGTCAATGGTTACAGGTTTTCAGCATTTTTCAAAATATCTTCTTTTGTGTTTAACAGAAGAAAGTAACTCTAATAAGTTTGAAACAAGTGAAGGGAGAGTAAATGATGACAGAACTTTCATTTTTACCTTTTAATTCAATGTATTTAACAATATTTGGCACTGCGGTCTACCTTGAGTGTTTTTGAAGCAGGTCACAGCCTGGCGGTAAGGGTTGGGACAGTCCGGGCCATCTGTCTGATTAGCCAGAACCAGCAGTAATAGCAGGCTCTGATTGGACAGCGGGAGAGGGTTCTGCTCTTGCTCCGCCCCTGGCCTGCTGCCGGCTCCGCCCAACGTGAACACACTCCATAAACCACCTGATTGACACAGAAAGCGCTCTTAACATGAGACTGACTTTAATGCATGGTGACAATCGAAAAGGTCACGTCATGCTTCCCGGACATTTATGAGCACATTGTCTTTTAACATCATCATGACATTAATTCCTGCACCATTTGAGATGCAAATGTGAATGACACCTCAAATCATGAGGTTTCATTTGATCTGACAGACTATAAAATGGGCAAAACTAGAAAATGGCACTTATTTAATCATCTTAAAACTGACATGACCTCACTTTAACTTATAACTGCTAGCTATATTAGCAAATTATTTCAATAGCAAATTGAAAAAAAAAAAAATATATATATATATACATATATATATATATATATATATATATATATATATTATTATTATTATTATTATTATTAATAGTTATTTTAGCACCATTTATAAACTTTAGAAAAATATATTTTAATATCTATTTTCTGTTGTCATTTTAATTTATATATTTAATAGTTTCCATTGAAGTCATTTTAGCTTTTCTAGTAATTTTCTAAATACTTCTAGTTACCTTCACTACATTTTAGCTTTAAAATCAATTGCATTTCATTGCCTTCTGCATTTCGTTGCCTTGTTCTTGTACATGTGTAATGACAATAAAGTTGAATCTAATCTAAAAACTGTGTATCTTAAATCATGTTTGCATTTGCTTTTATTTTATTTCAATTAATTAAAAAACGAACCTGAATTGGCAAATTTCACCTGCTTGATGGCACTTGATCATATTCAATAACCTTAAAACTGATTAAGTTATGTAAATACAGATAATACATAAATAAATATAAATACATATTTTTAATATTGTCATTATAATTTATATATTTAATAGTTTTCATTGTAGTCATTTCAGTTTTTCTAGCATTTTTACAAATATTTCTAGTTACTTTTAATATATTTCTAGCTTTAAAACAAACTTTGTATTTTAAATCATGTTTACATTTGCTTTTATTTTGTATTTTATTTTGATTAATGGAAAACGACTGGAAAATGAACTTGAATTGGCAAATTACACCTGCTTGATGGCACTTGATCATATTTAATAACCTTAAAACTGATTAAGTTTTGATCTCACTTTAACTTCTTACAGCTATATTAGCAAATGATTATTGTTCATAATTATTTTTAGTATCACTAATATATTTGATAAATATGTGTTTTTAATATTGTCATTATAATTTATAACTTTTATAAGTTTTCATTTTAGTAATTTCAGTTTTTTTAGTATTTTACAAATATTTCTAGTTACTTTTAATATATTTTTAGCTTTAAAACAAACTTTGTATTTTAAATCATGTTTACATTTGCTTTTATTTTGTATTTTCTTTCACAATTAATGAAAAATGACTGGAAAATTGACTTAAATTGGCAAATTACACCTGCTTGATGGCACTTGATCATATTTAATAACCTTTTAGTTTTAGTATCATTTATATACTTTAGAAATATGTATTTTTAATATTCAGTTGTCATTTTAATTCATACATTTATAAGATTTCATAGTAGTCATTTCAGTTTTTCTAGTATTTTTACAAATATTTCTAGTAACCTTTAATATATTTCTAGCTTTAAAACAAACTTTGTATGTTAAATCATGTTTAAATTTGCTTTTATTTTGTATTTTATTTTGATTAATGGAAAACGACTGGAAAATGAACATGAATTGGCAAATTTCACCTGCTTGATGGCACTTGATCATATTTAATAACCTTAAAACTGATTCAGTTTTGATCTCACTTTAATTTCTTACAGCTATATTAGCAAATGATTATTGTTCATAATTATTTTTAGTATCACTAATATATTTGATATATATTTTTAATATTGTCATTATAATTTATACTTTTATAAGTTTTCACTGTAGTCATTTCAGGGTTTTTTTGTATTTTTACAAATATTTCTAATAACCTTTAATATATTTTTAGCTTTAAAACAAACTTTATTTTAAATCATGTTTACATTTGCTTTTATTTTGTATTTTCTTGCAATTAATGATAAATGACTGGGAAAATTACTTAAATTGGCAAATTACACCTGCTTGATGGCACTTGATCATATTTAATAACCTTAAAACTGATAAAGTTATGACCTCACTTTAACTTTTTACAGCTATATTAGCAGATCATTATTGTTAACAGTTGTTTTAGTATCATTTATATACTTTAGAAATATGTATTTTTAATATTCAGTTGTCATTTTAATTCATACATTTAATAGTTTTCACTGTAGTCATTTCAGTTTTTCTAGCATTTTTACAAATATTTCTAGTAACCTTTAATATATTTCTAGCTTTAAAACAAACTTTGTATGTTAAATCATGTTTACATTTGCTTTTATTTTGTATTTTATTTTGATTAATGAAAAACGACTGGAAAATGAACATGAATTGGCAAATTACACCTGCTTGATGGCACTTAATGATCGTATTTAATAACCTTAAAACTGATGAAGTTATGACCTCACTTTAACTTTTTACAGCTATATTAGCAGATCATTATTGTTAATAGTTGTTTTAGTATCATTTATATACTTTAGAAATATATATTTTTAATATTCAGTTGTCATTTTAATTTATACATTTATAAGTTTTTATTTTAGTCATTTTTTCTAGTGAGCTTCAAAATAGCTTTAGCTTTAAAAACAAACTTTGTACTTTAAATGATGCTCACATTTGCTTTTATTTTGTATTTTATTTCAACCAACAAAAAATGACTGGAAAATGAATAAATTACACCTGCGTGTATAACATGAAACCTTTAAGCCTATTGAAACAGAATATAAATATTTATATGTTTAATATTCTGTTGTCATTTTAACTTACACATTTAATAGTTTTCATTTCAGTTTCTCTAGTAATTTTCTACAAATATTTCTAATGAGCTTCAATATATTTTTAGCTTTAAAAACAAACTTTGCGTTTTAATATAATGTTTACATTTGCTTTTATTTTGTAATTATTTTAATTAATGAAAAATTACTGGAAAATGGACATGAATTGACAACTTACACCCGCTTGATGGCACTTAATGATATAGCGTATTTAATAACCTTAAAACTGATTACCTCACTTTACATTCTAACAGCTATAATAGCAAATGACTATTGTTAATAGTTATTTTAGTATCATTTATAAACTTTAGAAATATTTATATTTTTAATATTGAGTTGTCATTTTAATTTATGTATTTAATATAGTTGTCATTTTAGTTTTTTTAATTTTCTACAAATATTTCTAGTTAGTTTCAATATATTTGTTGCTTTAAAAACAAGCTTTGTGTTTTAAATAATGTTGACATTTGCATGTATTTTATATTTTATTTCAATTTATCTTGAATTATATCAATTTATGGACTTTAATTGGCAAATTACAGCTGCTTGTGTGGACAAGAAACCTATAAATGTATTGGGAAAAAAAGAAAAAGGACCAAGCAAGTATGGCGTATTTAAAACATGGCAATGGTGACACACTTAAAAGACTTCGCTTCAGGCCAGAAGCAGAACAACTGAAGCAGAAGATCATTCATACAACCTTCAAAAACCACAACCAAGAACTGGACATGCTAACGGCTCAAAACATACAGCTTTATATCTATTCTATAGAGTCCACGGTGCTCAAAATCAGTTCTTCTGTTCTGTTTGACCATGGAAAGGTCTATCTGAAATGAAATATGTCACGATGCCAGGAGAAATCAAATAAGCACACTTTTTATGGTTGAAGATTTAAAACACAAACTGCAGGTGAAACTTGACTGTAAAACAGGTGCTACATTCCAAAATGAAAAGAAAATCAAGTGTTAAAAATGAACAAATGAAAAAAAATGTGCAACTTGCAATAGTGCTGGACAATTTGGACAAATTGTGACAGACAAAACGATGGATGGATGGATGGATGGATGCATGGATGGATGGATGGATGGATGGATGGATGGATGGATGGATGGATGGATGGATGGATGGATGGATAAACAATTGACAGACAGACAGACAGGCAGACAGACGGAATAATGGAAAGAAACAACGATGGATGGATGGATGGATAGATAGAATGAAAGATAGAATGATAGAACAATTGAATGAAAGTTAGAATGATAAATAGAAGGATAAAACAAAAGACAGAACGATAGTACGAAAGACAGAAATATAGATAGAATGAAAGATAGAACAATGGATAGATAGGACAAAATAGAATGATAGATAGAACGACAGAACAAAAATAGAACGATACATAGAATGACAGAACAATAGACAGAACAATAGAACAAAGACAGAACGATAAATCAAAGATAGAACAATAGACAGAATGATAGAACAAAAATAGAATGATAGATAAAACGATAGAACAAAGATTGAACAATAGACAGAACAACAGATAGAACGATAGAAGATAGAATGATAGTTAATACAAAAAAATTGAACAATAAAGCAAAACATAGAATGATATAGAATAATAGATAGAATGACAAAACAAAGATAGATCAACAGAATAAATAAAATGATAGAACAATACATTAAATGATAGAACTAAGATAGAATGATAGACAGAACGATAGATACAATGAAAGAACAATAGATTAAATGACAGATAGAATGATAGATAGAACGATAGATACAATGATAGAACAACAGATAGAATGACAGATAGAATGATAGACAGAACACTGGATGGAACAATAAATAGAACAATAGATACAACAATAGAAGGGATGGATAAATATCTTGTGAAACTCTTTTTCATAGTATTTCCTAACATAAATTTCTTACAGAGAAACTCTTTTTTTAACTGTGTGTGGAATAAAGAACTGCAGGGTAATAATTATCACCTCCCTTATGATTTTTTTTATTGGCTACAGAACAAACCCCTGATGTCCAGTAATTTGTCTAATTCCCCTAATTTGCCCAATGAACCTAATTAAGTCTTTAAATTACACTTTAAACTAAACACCAGTCTTACAAAATAAATAGAAAAAGAAAATCAAGGGTTAAAAATGAACAAATGAAAAAAATTGTGCAACTTTCAATAGTGCAGAGCCAATTTGGACAAATTGTGACAGACAAAATGATGGATGGATGGATGGATGGATGGATGGATGGATGGATGGATGGATGGATGGATGGATGGATGGATGGATGGATGGATGGATGGATGGATGGATGGATGGATGGATGGATGGATGGATGGATGGATGGATGGATGGATGGATGGATGGATGGATGGATGGATAAACAATTGATAGACAGACAGACAGACAGATAGACAAACAAACAGACAGACAGACAAACAGACAGGCAGACAGGCAGACAGACAGAATAATAGAAAGAAACAAGATGGATGGAGGATGGATAGATAGAATGAAAGATAGAATGATAGAACAATTGAATGAAAGTTAGAATGATAAATAGAACGATAAAACAAAAGACAGAACGATAGTACGAAAGACAGAAATATAGATAGAATGAAAGATAGAACAATGGAACGACAGAACAAAAATAGAATGATACATAGAATGACAATTTGCCCAATGAACGTAATTAAGTCTTTAAATTACACTTTAAACTAAACACCAGTCTTACAAAATAAATAGAAAAAGAAAATCAAGTGTTAAAAATGAACAAAAAATGAACCTAATTAAGTCTTTAAATTACACTTTAAACTAAACACCAGTCTTACAAAATAAATAGAAAAAGAAAATCAAGTGTTAAAAATGAACAAAAAATGAACCTAATTAAGTCTTTAAATTACACTTTAAACTAAATACCAGTAAAATAAACAGTAATATATTATGTACTGTCATCATGGCAAAGGAAATGAGTTAATAAAACTATTATATTAAAAAAATAAAATCTCTCCGTTAAACAGCACTTGATAACTAGATATTAAAGTTTGAGGACAAACTTTATGGTGGCTTGAAAAGCCGAGTCTGAATTAGCATGTTACTAGCATGAATTAGCAAGTAACTAGCATGATTCTAACATAAATTAGCATGTAACTAGCATGATTCTAGCATGAATTAGCATGTTACTAGCATGTTTCTAGCATGAATTAGCATGATTCTAGCATGAATTAGCATGTTACTAGCATGTTTCTAGCATGAGTTAGCATGTTTCTAGCATGAATTAGCATGTTACTAGCATGATTCTAGCATGAATTAGCATGTTACTAGCATGTTTCTAGCATGAATTAGCATGTTACTAGCATGTTATTAGCATGATTCTAGCATGAATTAGCATGTTTCTAGCATGAATTAGCATGTTATTAGCATGATTCTAGCATGAATTAGCATGTTACTAGCATGATTCTAGCATGAATTAGCATGTTACTAGCATGTTTCTAGCACGAATTAGCATGTTACTAGCATGTTATTAGCATGATTCTAGCATGAATTAGCATGTTTCTAGCATGAATTAGCATGTTATTAGCATGATTCTAGCATGAATTAGCATGTTACTAGCATGATTCGAGCATGAATTAGCATGTTTCTAGCATGAATTAGCATGTTACTAGCATGATTCTAGCATGAATTAGCATGTTACTAGCATGATTCTAGCATGAATTAGCATGTTATTAGCATGATTCTAGCATGAATTAGCATGTAACTAGCATGATTCTAGCATGAATTAGCATGTTACTAGCATGATTCTAGCATGAATTAGCATGTAACTAGCATGATTCTAGCATGGATTAGCATGTAACTAGCATGATTATAGCATGAATTAGCATGTTTCTAGCATGAATTAGCATGTTACTAGCATGATTCTAGCATGAATTAGCATGTTACTAGCATGTTTCTAGCATGAATTAGCATGTTACTAGCATGATTCTAGCATGAATTAGCATGTTACTAGCATGTTTCTAGCATTAATTAGCATGTTACTAGCATGTTTCTAGCATGAATTAGCATGTTATTAGCATGATTCTAGCATGAATTAGCATGTTACTAGCATGATTCTAGCATGAATTAGCATGTTATTAGCATGATTCTAGCATGAATTAGCATGTTACTAGCATTATTCTAGCATGTTACTAGCATGTTTCTAGCATGAATTAGCATGTTATTAGCATGTTTCTAGCATGAATTAGCATGTTGTTAGCATGATTCTAGCATGAATTAGCATGTTTCTAGCATGAATTAGCATGTAACTAGCATGATTCTAGCATTAATTAGCATGTAACTAGCATGTTACTAGCATGATTCTAGCATGAGTCAGCTTGTTTCTAGCATTAATTAGCATGTTGTTAGCATGATTCTAGCATGAATTAGCATGTTACTAGCATGACTAGCATGTCACTATCGTATTGCTAGCACCTTTCTAGCAAGATTAGCATGTCAGTAGGATGTTAAAACTGTTAGCGTGTGTTAGAATAGCTAGTCACAGTCTCTGGGACAGTTGCTAGGGTGCTGAAATTGGTTGCTAGGGAGTGGCTAGTAAGTTTAAAGGTAATCAGTGATTGGCTGCTGGCTAGACTGAGTTGAATGAGGCCAGACTCTAGTCTGTAGGACAGTCTGATGCAGAGTTATGAGCTCACAAAGGTTGATCCAATGTTAAGTAAATGGGAGTCTTTTACAATGGAAGTCTATGGGACAGTTGCTAGGGTGCTGTAAGTGGTTGCTAGGGAGTGGCTAGTAAGTTAAAAAGTCATCAGTTATTGGCTGCTGGCTAGACTGAGTTAAATGAGTCCAGTTAGAAGTCTGTAGGACAGTCTGATGCAGAGTTATGAGCTCACGAAGTTTGACCCAATGTTAAGTCAATGGGACTTTTGGGTTTTTTCTGGGTCGTTTTTCGGAAAACCCAAGGTCGGATCAGTTAGAAAAGATATAGCAACCCGAGTCAGACCAGTTTGAAGGTTTGACGAAAGTTTGAAGTATGTAGCTTGAAAGGCCTAGGAGGAGATACACTTAGAAATTAGTCTCAGAAGAATAAGAAGAAGAAGAAGAAGAAGAAGAATAACTAGATTATTAAAGTTTGAGGACAAACTTTGAGGCTGGCTTGTAAAAGTCTGTTGGTACTAGTTTATTTAGTTTAAAGTAGTTTTAAAAAGTACGAAAAGATAGATAGATAGATAGATAGATAGATAGATAGATAGATAGATAGATAGATAGATAGATAGATAGATAGATAGATAGATAGATAGATAGATAGATAGATAGATAGATAGATAGATAGATAGATAGATAGATAGATAGAACGATTAGCATGTCATTAGCATGATTCTACCATGAATTAGCATGTTATTAGCATGATTCTAGCATGAATTAGCATGTTACTAGCATGATTCTAGCATGAACTAGCATGTTAATACCATGATTCTAGCATGAATTAGCATGTTACTAGCATGATTCTAGCATGAATTAGCATGTTACTAACATGAATTAGCATGTTAATAGCATGATTCTAGCATGAATTAGCATATTACTAGCATGATTCTAGCATGAATTAGCAGGTCATTAGCATGATTCTAGCATGAATTAGCATGTTATTAGCATGATTCTAGCATGAATTATTATGTTACTAGCATGATTCTAGCATGAATTAGCATGTTACTAGCATGATTCTAGCATGAATTAGCATGTTACTAGCATGATTCTAGCATGAATTAGAATGTTACTAGCATGATTCTAGCATGAATTAGCATGTTATTAGCATGATTCTAGCGTGAATTAGCATGTTACTAACATGATTCTAGCATGAATTAGCATGTTATTAGCATGATTTTAGCATGAATTAGCATGTTATTAGCATCATTCTAGCATGAATTAGAATGTTACTAGCATGATTCTACCATGAATTAGCATGTTACTAGCATGATTCTAGCATGAATTAGCATGTTACTAGCATAAATTAACATGTTACTAGCATGATTCTAGCATGAATTAGCATGTTACTAGCATGATTCTAGCATGAATTAGCCTGTTACTAGCATGATTTTAGCATGAATTAGCATGTTACTAGCATGATTCTAGCATGAATTAGCATGTTACTAGCATGATTCTAGCATGAATTAGCATCGTTCTAGCACGAATTAGCATGTAACTAGCATGATTCTAGCATGAATTAGCATGTTACTAGCATGATTCTAGCATGAATTAGCATGTTACTAGCATGATTCTAGCATGAATTAGCATGTCACTAGCATGATTCTAGCATAAATTAGCATCGTTTTAGCATGAATTAGCATGAGTCTAGCATGAATTAGCATGTTACTAGCATGATTCTAGCATGAATTAGCATGATTCTAGCATGAATTAGCATGTTACTAGCATGATTCTAGCATGAATTAGCATGTTACTAGCATGATTCTAGCATGAATTAGCATGTTACTAGCATGATTCTAGCATGAATTAGCATCGTTCTAGCATGATTCTAGCATGAACTAGCATGTTACTAGCATGATTCTAGCATGAATTAGCATGTTACTAGCATGATTCTAGCATGAATTAGCATCGTTCTAGCACGAATTAGCATGTAACTAGCATGATTCTAGCATGAATTAGCATGTTACTAGCATGATTCTAGCATGAATTAGCATGTTACTAGCATGATTCTAGCATGAATTACCATGTTACTAGCATGACTCTAGCATAAATTAGCATCGTTTTAGCATGAATTAGCATGTTACTAGCATGATTCTAGCATGAATTAGCATGTTACTAGCATGATTGTAGCATGAATTAGCATGTTACTAGCATGACTCTAGCATGAATTAGCATGTTCTTAGATAGATAGATAGATAGACAGACAGACAGACAGACAGACAGACAGACAGACAGACAGACAGACAGACAGACAGACAGACAGACAGACAGACAGACAGACAGACAGACAGACAGACAGACAGATAGATAGATAGATAGATAGATAGATAGATAGATAGATAGATAAAAACAGTTGATAGATAGATAGATAGATAGATAGATAGATAGATAGATAGATAGATAGATAGATAGATAGATAGATAGATAGATAGATAGATAGATAGATAGATAGATAGATAGATAGATAGATAGATAGATAGATAGATAGATAGATAGATAGATAGATAGATAAAAACAGTTTGAAAAAGGATAGATAGATAGATAGATAGATAGATAGATAGATAGATAGATAGATAGATAGATAGATAGATAGATAGATAGATAGATAGATAGATAGATAGATAGATAGATAGATAGATAGATAGATAGATGAAAACAGTTTGAAAAAGGATAGATAGATAGATAGATAGATAGATAGATAGATAGATAGATAGATAGATAGATAGATAGATAGATAGATAGATAGATAGATAGATAGATAGATAGATAGATAGATAGATAGATAGATAGATAGATAGATAGATAGATAGATAGATAGATAGATAGATAGACAGATAGATGAAAACAGTTTGAAAAAGGATAGATAGATAGATAGATAGATAGATAGATAGATAGATAGATAGATAGATAGATAGATAGATAGATAGATAGATAGATAGATAGATAGATAGATAGATAGATAGATAGATAGATAGATAGATAGATAGATAGATAGATAGATAGATGAAAACAGTTTGAAAAAGGATAGATAGATAGATAGATAGATAGATAGATAGATAGATAGATAGATAGATAGATAGATAGATAGATAGATAGATAGATAGATAGATAGATAGATAGATAGATAGATAGATAGATAGATAGATAGATGAAAACAGTTTGAAAAAGGATAGATAGATAGATAGATAGATAGATAGATAGATAGATAGATAGATAGATAGATAGATAGATAGATAGATAGATAGATAGATAGATAGATAGATAGATAGATAGATAGATAGATAAAGCTCATCCATAAGTATGACAGTCTGATTGAAAGCTATGAGGTCACAAAGTTTGATCTAATGTTAAGTCAATGACAGTCTTTTGCAATGGAAGTCTATGGGACAGTTGTTGCTAGGGTGCAGTATCTAGTTGTTAGGGTGTGGCTAGAAAGTTAAAAGCTCATCAGTGATTGGCAGTTTGGTAGTCTGAGTTAAATGAGCCCAGTTAGAAGTCAGTTTGACACTCTGATGCAGAGTTATGAGCTCACAGAGTTTGATTCAATGTTAAGTCAATGACAGTCTTTTGCAATGGAAGTCTATGGGACAGTTTCTAGGGTCCAAAAGTGGTTGCTAGGGCGTGGCTAGAAAGTTTAAAGGTGATCAGTCATTGGCAGATTGATAGTCTGAGTTAAATGAGCCCAGTTAGAAGTCTGTGTGACAGTCTGACGCAGAGTTATGAGCTCACAAAGTTTGATCCCATGTTAAGTCTATGGGATTTTTCCGGTGGTCCCGGGGGTGTTTTCGGAAAACCGAAAGTCGGATCAGTCGGAAAAGATATAGCAATCCGAGTCCGAATAGTTCGGAGGTCTGGTGCGAGTTTGGTGGTCATAGCTCGAAAGCTCTAGGAGGAGATAGAGTTTAATTTTTAGTCTCAGAAGAAGAAGAATAATAATAATAAAAAAAAAAATAATAATAAGTTTAAATAGGATAACAGTAGGTTGGCTTTGACAAGCCAGCCTAATAATAAGTTTAAGATAGATAACAATATGCTGGCTTTTCAAGCCACCATAAATATTTAAAAAAGAATTCAAAGATCACAGGAGGGCTAAAATTTAGACTGTATAACATGCAGAGTGAAACCAGGATCACATAATGAAACATAAATAGTACGATTGAACATCACGCTGACATTATAGAGAAAACAAGAGAGGTTGGATGCGTTTAGCACACAAACAGCAGGTTGTGGATGAATAGTAATGGATTTGAAGCAGATTTTGAACTGCTAATCGTTCAGGCATCGTATCAGGTGGGTGGGAAAGAGAGAATTGAGATGGAAATGAGATGCCTGTCTCCAAGTCTAATCACTTGTGGCTGGACATCGCGGCCCCATGAGCAGACTGAAGAGCTCTTATCTAAAGCCAGGATGTTAACAAACATCCACCGCAAATAAAAACAACAACAACAACACTGGCAGAAAGAGTCGAAGAGTAGTGAAAATGACCGGAGTCTGAGAATCATATCACTAAAACACTGACTACACTGAATTAAACACTTTTTTTTGGAAACGGGCTAGGTTTACATCTCTCCTAGAGTTAAATAGTTGAGTTTTACCATTTCTTAATCCATTCAGTTGATCTCAGGGTGGGAGCATGTTTAGCTTAGCTTAGCATAAATCATTGAATTGGATTAGACCATTAGCATCTTACAAAAAATGTATTATTCATTTTCCCATTTAAAGCTTGACACTTCTTTAATTACATTGTGTGCTAAGACTGACAGTAAATGAAAAGTTGGTATTTTTCTAGGCAGATTTGGTTAGGATCTATACTCTCAATGATGCCTTATTCACACTAGAAGTGACTTTGTAGCTACCTGTTGCTCTGGGTTGCGATCTGCTGCAAACAGAGGTCTGTGAAGGTCTACAGCACAGAGAATACAGTGCTGTATATATATATATATATATACACACACATATATATATATATATATATATATATATATATATATATATATATATATATATATATACACACATTTATATATATATATATATATATATATATATATATATATATATATATACACACATTTATATATATATATATATATATATATACACACACAAGCATATATATATATATATATATATATATATATATATATATATATATATATATATATATATATATATATATATATATATAAATACACATAAAAATGGATAAATACAGAACAGAAAAAGGACAAATTCAGTGCTAACAGCAGTTCAGTCGCTGTGAATGTGTGTACAGAAGGCAGTGTGTGTCCTGAGGTTGTTATTGTGGGTTGTGTTAACAGAGCTGCAGATAAATGAAGACATCATGGCTGCCATCCAACAGAACTGAGAAAACACACAAACACACACACACACACACACACGCACACACACACACACACACACACAGGGGTTTTCCATGCCACTAATGCTGTCAGTACATAAACAGGCAGCTGAGGGTGACAAATGTTGCTGTGACTTCACACACACACAGTCAGACGGACAGACAGACACGCAGTCTATGTCCTCCTTTCATAAGAGTTTTCCTGTAAAAGTCCCTGCGGCTCCTCTCGGTTGAAAACTCGGCGTCTGATGTGCTCATTATAAAGTCTGAGGGAACATCAGATCCAGAAACAGAGTCTGATTCAGACAGCGGAGATCATGGAAATGTCTCCAATCAGAGACACGCAGAGACTACATTCTCCAGAAATGCAATGCGGTTGCTAAGGTGTTCGGAGCAGTTTCCAGCGAAATGTTGCATGGTTGTTAAGGTTTTCCCAGGCAGTGTGTAGTTGGTTGCTATGCAGCTGCTAAAGTCTTTGCGCACTGTTGTTTTAAGTCAATGTATGTTAACTCTTGTGCATCAATTTTAAAAAGAGACACAAAAACCTGATTAATTCTAAGAATTTTAACGGTAAAGTCTAGATCAGATACGTGGCCGGGCGGAAGTGCGATATGCACATCAGTTATAATAGCATTTTTGTGACACTGTATAACTATAATTAATATTTTTACAGTACTGTGACGGTTGGGTTTAGGGTTGGAGTGGGGGTAGGTGATAAAAAATACAATGTATTGGGTAATTTAATAGATAACATAAATAATACTCGGTACAACTACTGTTTTTACATTACTGTGACGGTTGGGTTAAGGGTTGGGGTGGGGGTAGACGTCAATAAGATACAATAAATGGGAAATTTCATAAATAATATAGCTAAATCTCGTTAACTTCTGGCCGCATCCATATCTTATCTAGCAATAACCAATTTGAACCGGTGCAGTATGTTAGTTTGACACCCAGTGGTTGAACTAGGTATTGCACTCCTGGGCCAAAACACATTTTCACTCTGCTCCTCCTCTGACAAGTCAGCGCAAGAGCAGGTTGCCAGATTGACGACACCAACAGGAGCAAGTCCCAGGGTCAAGCCTAAAGGCTGCTTTAAGTCGTGTTCTAAATAAAAGCAACGTCACACGTTAAAAGGAATATTCTCCATATTAAAAGGAGTTTTTGCTCTAACCAACAACTGGAATTTCTATTTCAGAAACGACTTCTATTTCTTGCAGCTGAACAACAGAAAACTGACAATGATCAGCTCAGATACACCTCATGTGCTTTATTCAGTGTTAAATGCTGATAATGTGAGTTTGAATGCCATTTTACATGACATTTATTACCATACTACTGAAAGCAGCAGCAGATCTGGAAAATGAAATAAACCATCTGAAATGGAACTTTAGAACTGTGACTCCGTGCAAACCAACACATATCAGTGATTCAGCGTCTGCATTTAATAATGTTAAAGAGGTTTAATATGTATTAATTAGATTACCATTTTGCTGGAGCGCAATGCAGTAACATTAATTTGTGCTTCTGAATGGCTCGATTTAAATTTCTGTCATGTTTAGTCTGGTGCAAACAGCCAAATTGCTCATCACTGCAAATCTCAATCACGTAGCATGTTGTTAAGACACGGAGTTACAATGTAACCTGCTCATCTAATGTTTATGTTAGTAATATTTATATTATCTGTTAATTAATAACCTCATGTGGAACTCTGAATCTGTCTCTCATTTCGGATCTGCTACTGTCCACCGGAGGTCGCATTTCAGTTACAGGCACATGCTTAGAGAGCCTTCCTGACTGAATGAATCAAATACGCAGTTTTCCACCAAGGCAATTCAGGGTACTGAAATGTAACTGGCTAAACTGGCAGTGGGAGGGTTAAATGGCCAAAACAAAGACAGATTTTCCTGCATGTAACGCACATTTACAAAGCAGAATATATGACTTCAGCATTTTTCAGATAAACGTTTACTTAACATTTCTCTTAAATATCTGCAAACTTATGATATTTTATGCTTTAGACGAGTCAAAAACTTACATACAGCACCTTTAAATGACTGTATTTTCCTATAATAAAAAATAAAATATAAATGTTTGTCCATGTGATAAAGGTTTTTTGGGGGGTGATGATTACTGTGTTGAATAAGTCAGTGATCAGAATCAACAATACTTATAATTTTTATTTAGTCCCTTTATTAATCAGGGGTCGCCACAGCGGAACGAACCGCCAACTTATTTTACGCAGCCGATGCCTTTCCAGCTGAACTCGTTTACTAGGAAAATATTTATAATGCAAAATTATATTTTATGCAATGTCACATTAACAAAAAAAAACCCAAACACATATACATAACCACACCAACACACCCATGCAACTACAACAATATTTTAATTAATTTGATCTGCAATTCTAAAAACAGATCCTTAAAATATTACAAATATTACTTTGGAAAAGGATACATAAATAAAGTCTTGCAAACAAAACAGAAGTCTATTAACAAATAATATATGAAGCTGTAATTAAATTGCATTGATGCTATATATTGCATAGACTGTTTCATATTGAATATTGTTACAACATTTTTCGAACTGGTGTAAAATATATTTATAAAGGGAAATTAGGTGGAAATATTAAACTTTAGGTAAAAATGCTATTTTCTGGCATAATTTATGACCTTTTAAGACCAAAATTATCGTAAATAATAAGAAAAACACATATGAAGAATTCAGATGCAACAACCTCTAAATGCCGTCTCAAATGTTCTCCTCAAATGAGCATTGTTCTCAGCCTCCTATGTTCAGTTTTTTCACTTGAAAGGTAATTAAAAGAACTTATTTGTCACTATAAAAGTAAAATTAATTTAACAGGGACAATGCTCATTAATAAACAATGTAAATAAGCCAGAGTTAGCCACGGGGGCTAATTTTCATCTGTTACTGATTTTACATACAGGATTCAGAGAAAATGCTAATTTTAAAAGAAAATATACAATGGCTATTAGAGGTTTTCGCATCTAAACTCTTCATATGTAGATTAAGAAGGCACAAGTGTTCAAATTCACAATATACATTAATATACATTCAATATTAATGAAGCAAAGTATTTGTGTTCACTTTTATTTGAATGTTTGACACATGAATTGATATGCAATCATTTCCCTAAAGCATATTCTTCAGAAATAATAACACATATGTCAGGTTTTTAGGTGATGGATCATGCTTCTGAAGAACGTCTTAAAATATTGAGCCAAAGTCTTGAAGAATTTGAGATTCAGCACTCCGTTTATGCCCAAACTTGGGTAAACTGAACATGGGAGTGTTTTTAAACTGAAATTTTGACAGAAGTGACTCTAAAAATTGATCTTTTCCTAGAAAGGCAGTTGTTGACAAGAAGGCCAGTCTTGAGATGAGTGATAAGGAAGAGAGTTTATTCATGCAAAGCCATCTGCCAGACAAAACACAGTGCAGTGTGTGCGTGTGTGTGTGTGTGTGTGTGTGAGAGAGAGAACACATTCATACTATCACAGCAGTGTCTCTAGAGAGAGAGTATATATATATATGTGTGTGGCACATGTATACATCAACATTGTCAGGATTCCTTGACAGTCATCTGTTACTTCCTAATACTGGACTCCTGGGAGGAAAGACACAGGTGTGTGCGTGTGTGTGTGTCATGTCTAACTAGACAACTAAAGCACTTCCTGTCTGCTGTGATCAGCCCACCATTACTTCCTGCCACTGCTGTCAGCAGGAACTGCGCACAATGTTTGGCAATGCACAACCCTTCACTATGATGTGTGATGCTGTGAGCGTTGGTAAAAGTGTGTTCCTCAGAGCTTGCTAAGGTGTTTTTAAAGGAGTAGCTCACTTTCATAATGATTGGTCATCGCTGACATTCATTTCCCCATTGATGGACACCATTGACTTCCATTTCCAGCTGATGGTTACCATTGACTTCATTTACAAATGATGGTCACCATTGACTTTAACTTCCACTTGATGTTCACCATTGACTTCCACTTCACTGAGGATACCGCTGACTTCTACTTCCACTTCATGTTCACTGCTGACTTCTATTTCCACTTGGTGTTCACCACTGACCTCCATTTCCAGATGATGGTCACCATGGACTTTCACTTTTACTTGATGATCACCATTGACTTCCAATTACGAATGATGGTCAGAATTGACTTCCATTTTCACTTGATGTTCACCATTGACTATTATTTGCATTTAATAGTCACCATTGACTTTTATTTCCAGTTGATGTTTACCACTTCCACTTGATGTTAGCCATTGACTTCCACTACCACTGATGCACACCACTGACTTCCTCTTTAAATTGATGGACACCTCTGACTACCACTTCTGAATGATGTCACCATTGGCTTCAATTTACAAATGATGTCACTATTGACTTTAGTTTCTGTTTGATCTTCACCATTGACTTAAATTTCCAATTGACGGCCACTATTGACTTCCACTTCTACTTGATGGTCACCATTGACTTATATTCACAAATGATGTCACCATTTACTTGCAATTACAAATGATGTCACCACTGACTTCCATTTACGAATGATGGTCACCATTGACTTCCATCTCCACTTGATGTTCACCACTGACCTCCCTATCCAGTTGACGGACATCATTGACTTCCACTTCCACTTCCACCATTGACTTTCATTTACACTTCATAGTGACCACTGACTTCCACTCAAAAGTCACCATTGACTTCCACACTTGAATTTAAATTTCCAATCGATGGCCACCACTGACTTCCATTTCCAGTTAATGGTGACCATTGACTTCCCTATCCAGTTGATGGACACCATTGACGTCCACTTGAGGATCACCATTGACTTTCACACTTGATGGTCACCAGTGACTTACACTTGACGTTTACCACTGACTTCCATTTCCAGTTAATGGTGACCATTGACTTCCCTATCCAGTTGATGGACACCATTGACTTCCACTTGAGGATCACCATTTACTTTCACACTTGATGGTCACCAGTGACTTACACTTGACGTTTACCACTGACTTACATTTCCAAATGATGTCACCATTTACTGCCAATTATGTCACCACTTACTTACATTTATGAATGTTCACCACTGATTTCCATTTCCATTTGATGTTCCCTGTTGACTTCCACTTCCACTGAATTGCATTTCCATTTAATGGAAACCACTGACTTCTACTTCTACATGATTGTCACCATTGACTTCCAATTACAAATGATGTCACCACTGACTTCCATTAATGAATAATGTCACCATTGAGTTCCATTTCCACTTGATGTTGAGCATTGAGTTCTATTTACAGTTAATAGTCACCATTGACTTTTATTTCCATTTAATGGTCACCATTGACTTTCATTTCCACTTGATGGATACCATTGACTTCCACTTCCAATTGAAGTTCACTATTGATCTCCATTTACACTTGATGGTCACCATTGACTTCCACTTCCACTTGAATGTCACCATTGACTTCCACTTCTACTTGATGGTAACCACAGACCTCCATTTCCACTTGATGTTCACTGTTGACTTCTACTGCCAATGATGGGCACCATTAAATTAAATTTCCAAATTGTTGGTCACCGTTGACTTCCCTGTACATTTGAAGGTCACCATTGACTTTCCTATCCAGTTGAAGTTTTCCACTGACTTACGTTTTGAGTTAATGTTCACCATTTACTTTCATTTCCACTTGATGGAAACCATTGACTTCCACTTCTACTTGATGGCCACCATTGACTTCTATTCACATATGATGTCACCACTGACTTCCAATTACAAATGTCACCTTTGACTTCCTCTTCCACTTGATGGTCACGATTGACTTCCACTTTATGGTCACTATTGAGTTCCATTTACAGTTAATAGTCACCATTGACTTTTATTTTCATTTAATGGTCACCATTGACTTTCTTTTCTACTTGATGGACACCACTGACTTCCACTTCCACTTGAGGATCACCATTGACTTCCATTTAAACTTTATGGTCACTATTGACTTCCACTTCCAATTGAAGTTCACTATTGACTTCCACTTCCACTTGAGGAACACCATTGACTTCCACTTCCACTTGATGGACACCATTGACTTCCACTTCCACTTGATGGACACCATTGACTTCCATTTAAACTTAATGGTCACTATTGACTTCTACTTCCAATTAAAGTTCACTATTGACTTCCACTTCCACTTGAGGAACACCATTGACTTCCACTTCCACTTAAGGAACACCATTGACTTCCACTTCCACTTGATGGACACCACTGACTTCCAGTTCCACTTGATGGACACCACTGACTTCCAGTTCCACTTGATGTACACCACTGACTTCCAGTTCCACTTGATAGACACCATTGACATCCAGTTCCACTTGATGGATACCATTGACTTCCACTTCTACTTGAGGATCACCATTGACTTCCATTTAAACTTTATGGCCACCATAGACTTCCACTTCCAATTAAAGTTCAATATTGACCTCCATTTACACTTGATGGTGACCAATGACTTCCACTTGATGGTCACCATTGACTTCCACTTGATGGTCACCATTTCAAGTTGATCATCACCTTTGACTTTCATAGTTTTCTGTACCTTACAACGCAAGTCAAATATGTGGCAGCATGAAGACAGAATTGACATTTTTGGGTAAATTATACCTTATAAATACAGTAAGCTGATTCTTGGATAAAGCAAGCTTGATTATGTGAATCATATTGTTTACATCACTGATACTCATTGTAGTATTTTTATATTGCAATACTTCAATGCATCATAAGGCCTTCTAAATAGTTTCTAGAGAGTTGCTAAGTAATATCTCACTATTCCAAGTTATTGTCCCTTATAATTCATAATGCAAGAGGGTGAGTATGAGTAAAACAAGGCCAAAATGCTTTCAGTCTCTCTCTCTCTCTCTATTTCTTTTGCTGTAGTCTGAGCTGAGAGACGCCACTAATCCTGAACGCAGACAGAGCGACGGCCTTGAGAATTATGCAGCACATACACACAATAGCAGGATTCTGTTAACGCCAGACTCAAGCCTGATAACACTTCAGCATTACAGTTGTTTCATAGTTCTGCACAGAGCTGTTATTAACACACTGAACTCAAAAATTCGCAGAGATCCAACATAAAAACAGCAGAATACTTCAGATGCATACTGTAAATGTTTAGATGTAGATTATATGGAATCAATTAAAAATTTCACACAAATTTGAGTCAAAAACCCCTGTATTTTATGTATTATACTACATTTATGATAACACTTTACAATATATTTGGATTAGTTAATGTAATGTGTGTACTAACATGAATAAGCAATGAACAATATATTTATTTAACTATTTATTGCAGCTTGTGATTATTTATAAAGTTGTTAATAAAGTTAACTCACGGTGCATTAACTAATGTTAATAATCAATTTGGATTTTAATAATGCATTAGTAAATACTGAACTAGGAGTAATAAATGCTGTACAAGTCTTGTTCAAGATTGGTTTATGTTAGTAAATTCAATTCAATTTAACTTTACTTGTATAGTGCTTTTTTCACAATAATTATCGTTCCAAAGCAGCTTCACAAAAGGTGCACATCATAACACAAAAATTAAGAAATAATAAATAATAAATCTAGGGTGCCTCAGTTGGCATTTCTGTGTGGAGTTTGCATGTTCTCCCCGTGTTGGTGTGGGTTTCCTCTGGGTGCTCCGGTTTCCCCCACAGTCCAAACATATGCAACACACCTGAATTGGGTAAACTAAATTTGCCTATGTGTATGAGTGTGTGTGAAAGTGTGACAGTGTTTCCCAGTACTGGGTTGAGAAGGGCATCCGCTGCGTAAAACATATGCCGGAATAGTTGGCGGTTGATTCCACTGTGGCGACCCCTGATAAATAAGGGACTAAGCCGTAGAAAAATTAATGAATGAATAATAAAACTAAAAATGAAACTTTAAATCGCAAAGTGTGGCCATATGTATATATATAAAATCAGATTAAAATATGTATAACAACACTTATGTTACATGTATATTTAATAACATACAGTATAGTTAATAATACTTTTATTTGGGTTTTATTGCTTCTGAGGTGTCATGAAAATAATGCCAGAATTAAAAGCACATAGGGCTCTATTTTAATGATCTAGGCACAAAGTCTAAAGCGCATGGCGAAAAGTATTAAGGGCATGTCCGAATCCACTTTTGCCATTTTAAGGATGGAAAAATGCGCTCTGCGCCCCGGCGCATGGTCTAACAGGGTTGTGCTTAATCTCTTAAAGAGCTATGGGTGTGTTTAATCCCTTTAAGAGTCAGTTGCGCCAGAGTGTTGCGCCATGGTGCATTTGCTATTTACATGGCGGACTTAAGTGGAAAATATTGAACACTTCACTAGCAGGAAAACAGTTAAACAGAGCATCTGCAGCCCGAGGATAAAGAACGAGCCTCCTCCATTCAGCCTCTTTCTCTTTACTTTACTTTTTTTTATAATAATTTTTTAGGGCTTTTCACCTTTATTATATAGGACAGTAGAGAGTATTGACATGAGAGCATGGGGAAGACCGCGAGGCGGGAATCGAACTCGGGTCGCTGTGAGCACCGGAGTGCACGTGTCGACGCGCTAACCACTACACTACTGGCGCCAACACTTTACTTTTACTCCTTTACTTTTCGTGTATAAGGAAACGGTGTTGTACGCACTCCACTGAAGACATACATTAGCCTACATTTTTTATTTAGTTTGTAAAGCGCAAAGATTTGTTTCAAAACTATTTCTAAATTCAGCTCTAATTTTCAGCAAACGAATAAATGAACAATAATAATGAAGTGTGCTGAAAAGTTATATCGGAGTTATATTGGAGTTAAATCCAAACACGCGTCCTATTCGTATGCCCCATATAGTGACATACGTCTCCCAAACCTAATGACAGGTGGACAAATCTAAACTAGTTATTATTAAATATAAATATGCATAATAACCAATACGGCTAATAATAATAATAACATTATACAAATGTAAATTGTCATAAATAAACTGAAAAAACTTTAAAGCAGCTTTTAGTTTGTCAATAGCACAGTCTATTTCAGTTTCTCAAAATAGCAACACACCAACAATGCGCCTTAACACACCTCCTTTATAGACCAGCACACCCATGAGTACACAAAATGATGAGAATGGATTCGCTATTTAAACAACGTGACGCAAAACGTGAAAATTACTGTTGCATTGGTCTCAAAATAGCAACAAATTGCACCAAACATGTCTTGCGCCTTTTGCCCTGGGTGTATGATAGAGCATATAGTGTAAATATGTCATTTTATGTAAATTTCCACATATTTTTTCCATTTGATTTTGGTGGGAAATGGTTATGTTTTCATGTGATGCACCATATTTGGCCGATCTCCGAGTACAGAAAGAAGAGATGTGACTGATTAGAGACAATCATGCAACATACTGAGTCGCCCTGCCCAGAGAAACTCACACAGAGTCTGGGATCTCCCATCAGCTCAGAGAAACATCAACAGGCTATCTTCACACACATCACCACCCTGAGATATATATATATATATAGATATATATATATATATATATATATATATATATATATATATATATATATATATATATATATATATATAGATAGATATAGATATAGATATATACCCTGATGGGAGTTGCTAAGTGGTTCCTAAGATGCTCCAAATGTTTAACTGGGGTTACAATCATAGATATATACACTAGATATCGCATACGGACTCTGAGCCATACCTGTCAACATTGGGATGTGAAAATAAGGGATATGCCCACCATAATAAGGGACCCCACATAAGAGGGGCTACGGCCCCTGTAATGAAAAGTAAGGGAATCCTGCCATTTTTTAATATTTATTTCAAAGTGTTTTGATGCCTAAATAAAACGAAAGCACAGAACAAACTCACAATTAGGTGCAAGGGGCGGCCTCTGGTGGTACGGTGGTATGGGTTGTGTATAGGGAGGATCGGCTCTTTAATGTTTATTGACACTCTTCAGAGAAAGACTGAAAATACGGGAGAAATACGGGAAAATACCTTTATGGGATGATAACGGGATAGAACTGTAAAATACAGGAGAATCCTGGACAAAACAAGAGGGTTGACAGGTATGCCCTGAGCATGCTCAACAAGTAACGTTATTGATGATAATACAGTCTCCTACTGCCCTGACTATACGGCAAAGTAGCAGCAACATGCACTAAATACTAGGCTTAGGGGCCGATCACACCAAACACACCTCTTCGGTCCAAAAAAGGTGCACCCCACTTACCTTTTTGCTGACAAGAAAAAAAAGAAGCGCGGTTCGCTTTTTATGTCGCTAGGCCATGACTTAATCAGCTGCGAATTGTGCACGAGTGTTGCTTTTGACATTTGTTATAATTTTAATATTTAATAATATTGTGATATTCACGATTCGTGAGTCATACAGCCCTGGATAACTAAAAACAGAAACCACAAGTCTCTCCTCCATCTTTAAAAGTCTCTGTAGTCGTCTTGACAACACAAATACTGCAGGAGCATAGGGTTGGGTGATGTCCAACAATTTGGCATTCATACAATGTCTAAATGGGAAACATCGCGATGGACGATGGCATCGTCATCATAGGTGGCAGTAAATTAATTATTCATGAATAATTAATTATCTCATAACGAATTAATTATTTGTAGCCTACCGATTCAACTGCCTGACCCACATCGTCTTTGTTTTACCCATAACCAAATCATAAATAAATAAAGAGAAGTTACACATAATTACTACCTGTCAATCTTTTCTCCTGCAGGACTCTGGCATGAATAGGCAGAGTGATGTGTCGTTATAACGGCGTCAACAAACTTGGTTGGTAAAAAAAGGTGCACAAGCAACAGCAACCAACCAGCAGTATCTGAGGTTTTTACTAAAATTACTAAGCACAAGCGTGAAAGCGAAAGATTGAAGCAGTGTACTGACGCTGTACTGAAAAATACCTAAATGTGTATTTTTCACTAGCGGGTTTGAGAAAGGGGGTGGGGCGGAGGATGTGATGTCTATCGGCCATGGCATTGTCTATTGGCACAACCCTACAGGCGCCTCAACGAAAACGCGACTGACTGCGCTTTTACGTTGACTTTTTTTTCAACTGC
>NC_079455.1:42322790-42392790 GCF_903798145.1 Danio aesculapii | reverse complement strand
AGGATTTTTCCAGCTATGGTGGCAGGCCTTTTTACACAGATCTACCTGTGGTGTTATTTTCAATGACAAATGTCGAGAGCGCAGTATTACAAGTCGGGATCGCATTTATATAATAGCCTACAGCATGCGGATCTCTTTGCTTGCGCGCCGATTTTTTCTGCTCGTGCACAAAACTTCTTGCACGCACCCTCAAATATAAGCCGCTTTAAGAGTGTGCAGATCTTCTTGTGTGCTCTCAAATAGACGCTGCTGATTCAGTGCGTTTATGTAAAGAGTATGTCTCCAGCATTTATTAGATTTGATAGGAATATTTATGAATGCTTCCAGTATTAATGCGTCCTGAAATAAAGTAAAACGGCTGTACGTCGTGTTTGCTGGCCTCAAGCATCACGCACCTGTCACAGTCAGTCAGTCAGTCAACACGTAACCTTAAAGGGTTAAACAAATGACGCACAGCACTACTATGGTTATAGAAAATGTTATAATTCACTTACCTTTTAATACGTTTAGGTGTGATTATCACCTGCTATTAAAACAATTAAATGTTTTTAATGAAGCTGTAATGTAGCCGTGGCGGGATGAATCTTGGCGTGGCGCCCCACCATGGAAGAATGAATGTAGCGGAAACCATGATATAGTGTGGGTAAATCAAAAATCATTACAGAAATTATGTGGACATTTAAACTAAAATATTATATATATTATATGTGTGTGTGTGTGTGTGTGTGAGAGAACGAGCGTGTTTGTGAGTATGAATGAGTGAGTGTGTGTGTGTGAATGAGTGAGCGTTTGTGTGTGTGTGTGTGCGTGTGTGTGCGTGTGTGTGTGTGTGTGTGTGTGTGTGTGTGTGTGTGTGTGTGAATGAGTGAGCGTTTGTGTGTGTGGTAATGAGTGAGTGGTTGTGAGCATGTGTATGTGACTGTGTGTGTATGTGAATAAGCAGGTTTGTGAGTTTGAATGAGTGTGTTTGAGAGTGTGAATGAATATTTTTAACTAAAATATTATATAAACATTATTAATAAATTTAATAACATAATAATAAATATAATTTTCACAATATTTAGTTATTTACCAAAACATTTTTACAATAACTCCATAAACAACATCATTACGTGAATTTAGTTTCTGATGCATCTTCAATAAAATGTCAGAAATCAATTATACCACATTATTTAACTTACAATATCTTTGTCTTTCCTGAATTTTTACCACAGCGGAATGAACCAATGGCGGGGGAAAAGGAGCTAATAATTTTACGGAGACACGGAAGGGACGTGATGGTGGGGAAAAAAATTGGTGGAAGAAAAAAAAACTGGGTGGGAGAAAAACACAGTGATGGGAAAACATATTTCTAAGGTTTTTGCGTTCCCTCGCAAAGATGTTTTGCGTTCTCTCGCAAAACTGTTTCTCCACTTCCTGTTCACTTCATTGATGTAAACACTCCCATATTTTACCATTATATCCCACTTTCATTAAAGCTGTGTGTCAATCGTCGCCTTTCATAAGCAACCTCTGAACCAGTGAATACATGTATAAGCGCAATTCAGATTTTTTTATTATAATGTGTTCAAAAGTGTCATGTTGGGGGCGTGTCCACAGCTCGCTGTTTTAGGGGCATGTTGCTTCATATGAAAATTTGTTTCAAATTCCCGCCCTACGTAACAAGGGGCGGAGCCAAGAGCTCCTGCTCTGTGTTTGCAACAGACAGGCAGACAGAGAGAAGCAAGCAGCATGAATGAGAGGACCAGCATTCAGCCGTACATGTACGCCTTGGACACAGACCAGGCAGAGAGTACACAATCATTTGTGTCTTTGTATAGTTTTACAGTCAACTGTGTGCTAGTTTAAAGTTCCGAGCTTGTACACCTAGACTAATAACAACGCACACTGAATTAACTTTGACTGTGGCACCGGATGTGCCGCTCAGAGCCGTGACACGGAACACCAGACATGGACATTCGCATGTTATTTAAAATGAAGCTATTCAGATGGAGCTCTGTGGCACGGCAGAAACATGAAGTGTCTCGGATCCTGGCTGGGCACCGCGGAGAGCCGCCGACTTGAAGCTCTGTTGTGTGTACCCTGATAGAAATCTATGTTTAGAATTCTAAAATGCATGGCGCTGCGCGTCGCCAAGCAGCGCTTCTGTTGTGCGACCTGCAGGCAAGTTCATTATTTTATTTCCATTGGAGCGACACTCACGTGAGGCAAAGGCGCTCGCACAGGGAGCTTCTGTGACCTCGAGAAATGCAAACGGCTGAAATTTAAGATAGACGCAATGAAAAGTACTAGTTTGCAAACCTACCTACAAACAAACTAAGTTACAAACAATAATTCCAATTACAGTGATCATGTGATGAATGCTGATCTTGTGTTGAGTCCAATGAGCCTTGCATCTAAAAATAGAGCAAGGGTGTTCCTTTAGTAGTGATGACATGCTGAAAATGGTGGACGTGAAACGACAAACTGAGGATTAGGTGATGCGTGCCTGTCAATCAATATTGGTGGGCGGGGGGACCGCACTCCTACATCAAGTTGCGGTTGATCTAAAAACCGATCCAATTGGTCCACTGTTTTTATGTTGTTAAATTGAAAAAAAAAAAGGACAGTGTGTGTGTGTATATCAGCCCAATATGACGGAGTCTGTCCAAACAGCTTGAAAAGTTGTGAAAAAAGTGATTTTTCACCATAGGTGCCCTTTAATGCATGTATGGCATCAACTAATCACAACAGACCAGCCATCTGACCATTCAGAGAAGAGTATAATCTCAGGAAGGCGGGGTTTGGAGGGACAGAAATCTTAAACCATCTTTTCTTTTGTTTGTTTGTTTGTCTGTCTGTCTGTTTGTTGTTGTAAGTTAATGCATATCAGAAAAGGAACTAGAGTATTTTAGTCTATTCAGTTAGCAAATAAAACATATTTGACCAAAAAAAAACAAAAGAAAATCTTGAACTGCATTAAGAGAGAAAAGATGCTGCAATGGATATTATGAGAAATCTGGTGTTTTTTGATCCTGGATGGATGTAAACCTACTGTCGGAGACATTCAAAACAAAACTTGGTCTCTTTAAAATATTATAACAGGGCATTTTAGGATCAGGAACTAAACTGCATTGCTTCAGTATCACAGTTTTAAGGATGCTGGGACCAGCGTGTGTGTGTTCATTGAATGTTTGTACTCACTGGCGACTCCTGATGCGAATCCGTACAGTAATCCTCCTCCTTCTGACTGCGTCTGTAACATGTGTGTGGCGGGAGGACATTTCTCCTGTCTGATGAAGTTATAGAGCAGCGTCTTCACCAGACGACTCGTCAGAGATAGACTAAAGAGACAGAAACACAAGAATGGAAAATCACTACAGGTGTTCAAATACAGGTGTGCTGCTGGTTATGCCAACCAAAACGACTGACTTCAAGTCGAAATGAAATCTAAAAACTTTGCTTGCATTGGCAGGCTAAAAGAAACTCATTCATTCATTTTTTTTTTTGGCTTAGTCTCTTTATTAATCAGGAGTCGCCACAGAGGAATGAACCGCCAACTTATCCAACATACATTTTATGCAGAGGATGCACTTACAGATGCAACCCATCACTGGGAAACACCCATATACATTCATTCACACACATAAACTACGGACTATTTAGCTTACCCAATTCACCTATAGCGCATGTCTTTGGACTTGTGGGGGAAGCTAAAAGAAATGTTATAATAAAATATTATATAGCAAAATAAATAAATAAAATAAATTAAAATGCACAAATAAAGCCGAGAGCAGTAATAGTCCAGTAGGAAAGCCGATCGCCATCTATCACGACTACAGTCCAGAGGTTCTGGAGCAGCGTGTGCAATATCATGGGGTGATGGCGGAGCTTTATAATTTAGGATTTAAACCTTTCCTTCTTTTCCCTGCAAGATTGAGGACTGTGATCAGGGAAGGTGAACAAAAGTTCCTTCCGTCAGTGGAGGAGGCCAAGAACTTCTTAGCAATGCACCATAGAGCCTCTTAAAAAGCTATGAGGATTGCGTCACTCGTGTTATCTCTCTAGGTGATTGCCTTCACTTTCGTCAATTGGTGAAGTTTGTTCCTCGCCGCTGTAGTCACCGGCTTGCTTGGTTTTGAGACTCGATGGATTTGCTCTTCAGTGTTTGGACTTTCAGCAGTGAAAATTAAACCACACTGAACTGAACTGAACTCTGAAAACTGGACTGACACAGTTTTAGTTTACTAGAACTTCTATGTTCAGCTGCTTAGTTAGCAACAGTTAACCAAGTTAACTAGGTTAACAGTTAGCAGCAGAGCATATTTGCTTTACAACATCAAACTTTTATTTCCTGATTTTAGGGTTATTTTCTTTTCTTTTCAATCTTTTTTGAAGGATGGTTCATAATTGAACTGTTATAGTTGGAGTCTAGGGGAAATATTCAGCCATATGGTTCCTCCATTGCTGCGGTTTTTTTTTTTTTTTGGCTGTGTACATGGAAAAATGGTCAACTAAAAAATAAAAATCATAAACTGAATGTTTTAATAAAATTCAATAATAATGATAAACAGTCCACAGATTTTAAATAATATAATAAATAAATAATAGTAGCCATGATTGCATGCTTCAAGCAAAAATCACACGTCTTTAAATTATCGATATATTCAATTTACATTTTTTAGTTTTATTGAAATCTGTCATTTCTTTTATTCCAAAAATACACCTATTTTATGTACATTTATTTAGTTATTTTTACAACTAACTAGCTAACTTCACAAAATGTTATTTGAAAACAATTTCTATATATATATATATGTGTGTATGTGTATATATTACTTCAAACTCGTGATCGTGTCTGCAACTAGTACACAGTCAGTCTGTTCATTCACAAACTATGCGTGATGTGAAAGTCTCTCTATGTGTATTTTTGTGTGAACTATTTAATATATCTGCATAGTTGTCCAAAATGTCCAGTGAGTGTTTTATAAGAGACGCGCGCCCATACAGGTGGATCTAGAGAGACTCAATGATGTTTCTGCCGTAGCTGTTCACTGTTCCTGTCAGCGATCTCCCAATAATATCCATCTGCAAACTCAACCGCCATCAGATCAATGCATTAACAGATTTAGGGTGTTTTACTGTATTTAAACTACATTTAAATAAAATTATATATTTTTTAGAAAATGCTGATAATAGAAAATAATAGAAGGCACAACCAATGTATAATATATTTATATATTTATAAACAAATGTTTAAAATATATTTGGTAATAAATAAAGGTTAAAAATCTAAAAAAAGGAGGCGTGTTGAGGCGCGTTGCTATTTTGAGGAACTTAAATAGAAGGTTCAAATAGATCAGATCAAAGCCGGTCTATTGTCCAGCGCAGAGCGCATTAGTTGTGCGCCTGCTTCCACATTGCTTAATACAGGGTGTACAGCAATACGCAAACATCTTTACAAATGAAAAATTATTAAAATATTAAGGATATATATAGGATATAAGGATATATATAGGATATAAGGATATATATAGGATATAAGGATATATATATATATATATATATATATATATATATATATATATATATATATATATATATATATATATACACTGGCGATCAAAATTAGAGAACAATTTATAAATAATTGAACAATTCTGAAATAATGTCATCTTCACTGCTCAACAGTTGAAGGAGTTTTTGTCCCATCTATACCATGCTACCAGAACACCTTTTCCACAAAAAAACTAAGGCATTTCAACAAAAAACATTATTTTGCAGAAAACACACTGATCAAAATTAGAGAACACTTTCAGATACCTCCCAGTTATTGGTGTTAATCTGGCACCTAGTGCTAATTTCCTTGATTATCTGTCAACCCCTGTTTAACTGGCAGCCTAACTATCAGTTTCACTGACTCTGCAAGATGGTGGGCCGTTCTAAAGTGACTGAAAGCCTCCGGCAGCAAGTTGTCCAGATGAAAGCAAAAGGGATGACCCTATCAGCCATAGCAAGACAAGCTGGTCATTCCAAATCTGTTATTTCAAGAATATTGAATCTTTACATCCTCACAAACTCATTCAAGTCCCCCAAGAAGGCTGGTCGTCCACGGAGGACAAATACAAGAGAGGACAGGATACTGCGGAGGATCTCAATGGCCAATCGTTTCCACACTGCAGCTGGAATTGCTCACCAGTTCAGCACTGAACAGGGTAAAGATCTATCTCGTCATACAGTGTCTCGACGTTTAAGAGCATTTGGACTGAAAGCCCACTCTGCAGTGACCAAACCTCTCATTAGCAGGAAGAATCAAAAGGCTAGACTAAGCTTTGCTGAGAAGCATGTTGTGTGGACAGAGGAGAACTAGTCCAAAGTTCACTTCAGTGATGAAAGCAAGTTTAATTTATTTGGGTCCGATGGGAAACATTATGTTCAGCGAAAAACTGGAGAAAGACTGAACCCAAAGTGTGTAAAGAAGTCAGTGAAAAGTGGAGGAGGAAGTGTCATGGTTTGGGGTATGTTTTCTGCAGCAGGAGTTGGGCCTCTTATACAGCTACATGGCAGAGTGAATGCAAATGTTTATCAGAACCTTCTTCAACAACATATGGTTCCTTCCCTGCATTCATCACCCAATCAGCCCGCAGTATTCATGCAGGACAATGCTCCATGTCACACAGCAAAACGGGTAAAGCAGTTCCTTGAAACTGAAAACATTGAAATAATGACATGGCCTGCCCAGAGTCCTGATCTCAACCCAATAGAAAACCTCTGGAAAATCCTTGCCGACAAAGTTATGGCCAAGAAACAGTCACTGAACTGTGGAGGAGACTGGAAGAAGAGTGGGCCAAAATCACACCAGAGCAGTGTGAGAGACTAGTGCTGTCCTGTGGCCGCAGATGTGCTGAAGTCTTTCAGAGCAGAGGCCTGTACACTTCCTACTAATTGCTGACTGTTGTAACCTTCAGAAAAATTTGCTGTAATCTCTTTCCATGCTACAGTCATTGTTGTTCTCTAATTTTGATCAGTGTGTTTTCTGCAAAATAATGTTTTTTGTTGAAATGCCTTAGTTTTTTTGTGGAAAAGGTGTTCTGGTAGCATGGTATAGATGGGACAAAAACTCCTTCAACTGTTGAGCAGTGAAGATGACATTATTTCAGAATTGTTCAATTATTTATAAATTGTTCTCTAATTTTGATCGCCAGTGTATATATATATATATATATATATATATATATATATATATATATATATATAGGATATAATAAGGATATATAGCCTATAGGATAAAAATATAAAGGATGAAAATATTACAAAACATATAATTTTCTAGCCTATATAAATATAAAAACCATACTTTCGTGCCTTCTTCATCTCGGGGGGCTTTTTCAGTTTATTCATGACAATTAGCTTTTGTATAATGTTATTACTATTAGCAGTGTTATTTATTATATGCATATTTATATTTGTTTTATTAAAAACAAGCTTAGATTTGCCCACCTGTCAGGTTTTAGACCATATGGGGCACAGCATGTGTATTAGGATATAACTCAGGTTTTTGAGCACACTTCATTATTTTTGTTCATTTATTCATTTGCTGGAAATTAGAACTGAATTTAGAAATAGTTTTGAAACAAATCTTTGCGCTTAAAAAGGGAAATTAATTATTTATAGGCTAATGGATGTCTGTGCGTACAACACATTTCCCTATCCACGAGAGTGAAAGTGAAAGTAAAAGATGAGGCGGCTCATCTCTCATTCTCACGCTGTAATGTAATTAATAAATCCGTCTGGCGCAATGCAACTGAGTCTTAAAGGGAATGTGAGATGAGACTCTGATTGGTTTATTCTCAAAACACAACTATAACTCATTAAGAAAATAAGCTCAACCCTGTTAGACCATGCGCCACGGCAAAAGCGGATTTTTCCGTCCTTATATTACCAAACGTGGATTCTGGCACGCCCTTAATGCGTTTGCGCCCTGCGCTTTGCACTTTGCGTATGGATCGTCAAAATAGACCCCCAAGAGTTTCTGATTAAATGATGTTTCTAAAAGTTTCTAAAAAATGATGCAACGATGCACTTTAACCGTTCATTTGCACTTTAAAAAGTAAGAATATAAAAAAAATGCATGCACCACCGCTTATGTATCTAGACTTCCCCTCTTTCATATTGTCGCTTACAGTGTTTGCATCAGTCCTAAAGACACTGGCGAGGTTTGACGAGTGTTCATTAGCGAGCGCAGACATGCTAGCTCAGCTCAGAACTAACGAGGGAACTTTAAAAGCTCTCTCTCTCTCACTGGTGCGATGCAAACGAGCCCTCCGGGTGAACTCCAGACGAGAGCATCTGCTGAATTAATGAACAGCCTCATTTGCATATGAAATGGCAGCGCTTGACAGTCGTCCTTCTGTTAATGCCGGTCAGGGGGCCACAAAAATCACACCGGGACGAACTTCAGAAGAATCGTGCAGACAACAACTTTTTACTCGTGATCACTCTGGTTCTGGGGTTACAGAGTTTATGAAGCATGGCTGGAACAACTGGGAGGAATTTTACTCAGGTGTGTATTTGCACGAATCAATCGCTTTTTTACTGCAAATGTGTGAAAAGCTTAAAAAAATAGACCTTCCCTGGTTTCTAGGTTGTCTATGAAAGCTGGTAGATTGATTTTTATGGCATATGAATGCTTATAATGTTCAGGATAATGAATAAAGGGCCCTTCCGTACTGTAATCTCAACTAAAGCGCCATGCAAAAAAAAAAAAAAACAGTTTAAAAGTCTCTATAGTCTAGTCTACCTTGGCTCTAGAGGGACTATCTTGGTGTTGTTCTGGAGTCAGATCTGAATTTCAGTAATCATGTCAAAGCAGCAACTAAACCAGCATACTTATATCTCAAAAACATTGCAGGAATTAGATGCTTTGTTTCCAATGAAGACTTAGGCCCAATCCCAATTCCACCCCTTAACCTTTCCCCTAACCTCTACCCCTCGTTTTGCGCATTCACGTCAAGGAGTAGGGGTGCCCCAATAGGGTATATGCAGAGCTAGTGTGTTTCCCATACTGATAAACTTCCAGTGACCTGTTATTGTGAGTTTTTTCCCATTTTATACGATTCCTTTTACAGCATCGATGTTGTAATGTAATTAAAATACAAGCAGTTAAACAGACTTTGGCATTCATTTAGTTGCTCAAGTGTAAAACGAGAAAAAGAGCCGTTGCTCGCACGCGCCCGTCAGAATCGACAGGCTAGCGGAGAAGCTCCATTGAATATACTGGGGTAAAATAAATGCTCATATTACAAAGACATGGCGGGGGGAGATGTTATTTAATGCAGTGCTTCTTGTACAATCTGAGACCCACTTTATATCAGATATCACTCAGCCAGTGGAGATCGCTGATTTTTAAAGAAAACAGACCTTAAACGCGTCGATTTTGCATTGGCATACAATTGACTGGAAACGATTAACCCAGGTTACTGGCAAATTAAAAGTCCTATTAGCATGCTTCGGCATATACTCTATTGTCTTTAGCTAAGGGGAAGGGGCCCTTCGAACGAAGATTTTTCAGGACCACACTCGAAACCAAGAGGTAAGAAAATTTCTCAGAATACAGGATTGCTGAACCCGGAAGTCAGGAGATCCACAAATTAGTATTTTTTGTCATTATTATGAATATTTATGACAAACAAGCATGTTTTAATATATACATAACCGCGTTCATCTTTTACCATCATGCTAAAAAAAAAAAAAAAAAGCTAAAATAGAAACTGCTAAATTTCGAGATCTATAATCCATAATCACAACTCCTGTACAGCAGTCCCACAACATTTTGACACTCGAATAACCTGTCAGAAAAATCTAGTGGCTGAGAATGGGCTCAGTGTCTGCTATAATGTTAATGTTGTTTTGTGTGTTTACATAGATGAATATGGCCACTGTGTAAATGAACAGTACTGTTACGATCTTATTGCCACATTAGATCATTATGATGACCTAAATTATGCCTTCAGTGATTTCCTGAAGATAAATACCATAAAATAACACAACTGGAATAACTACAGCAGTCGCCATCGTCTGATCTCATATGAAGCAAGAGAGTGTGATGACAAATGATGACGTGTGCAGGTGCTGCAGTGCTGTCTCAATTCTTAGGGGTAAATTTTGAAGCCCTTCCCTTTAACCCTCGGTTGTAAGGGCCAAGGGGAAGGGGTAGGGGTAAAAAAAAAAAAGAATTGGGATTGGGCCTTAGAGAAACTTGTTCATGCTTTTATCAGCAGCAGGGTGGATTACTGTAATGGACTCCTCACTGGCCTTCCCAGCACATCACACCTGTCCTCAGGTCTTTACACTGGCTCCCAGTTACACTCATAATAGATTTTAAAGTATTACTACTTGTATATAAACTACTAAATGGCCTAAGACCTCAAGACATTACAGATATGCTCACTGAATACAAACCTAACAGATCACTCAGATCTTTAGGATCAAGTAAATTAGAAATTCCAAGAGTTCAGTCAAAGCAAGGTGAATCGGCCTTCAGCTACAGTGCCCCTCACTGCAGGAATCAGCTTCCAGAAATGATCAGATGTGCTCCGACATTAGGCACATTCACATCAAGACTGAAAACACATCTGTTTAGCTGTGCCTTTACTGAATGAGCACTGTGCTATGACCCACAGATCGCACTACTATGTCTTTCTTTTCTTTTTCATTCTTTTATAACCTGCTTTAACACATTTTAATCTGATTTTATCTGTTTTTAAAAGTTTTTTATTCTCTGTTTTAATTTTTTTATAAACTTGTCTCTATTATTCCTGTTTATTTAAAGCATTTTGAATCACCATGTGATCATGTGCTATATAAACTTACTTTGCCTTGCCTAGTTGCAAAAAGGGTCGTGGAACTACACTGTTCAGTTCAGTTCAGTTCAGTTCAGTTATGATTATCATGTCATCGATTCGGTTCAATTCAATATCTCGGTGCACAGACGAATCTTTTTCATAATAACTTTTCATTTTACATCACACGAATACAATTTTGTATTGATATCAGAACAGATATATAAAGTGTACCTTTAAAGGGGACCTATTATGCAAAAATCACTTTTATAAGGGGTTTAAACACGGTTATGTTGCAGCAGTGTGTGACTATATCCAGCCTCTAATGGTAAACATGAATTCATTATATTTTTTAGAATCACACTTGATCAAAACAGTCTGCAGAAACACTTGGATTGACATTCTCCCTTTCTACGTGTAATCAGAGGGGAAAAGTCCCACCCATTAGTGACAGTCCTGAGTGAGAAGCAGCCGTCCACCATTTCAGTTTTGAATCTGCTGCCATCCTGACACATATGCCTTTGTGCTCCCAGCACTCTTTTCAAAAGAGGGTGGAGCTATAATCTCATTTGAATTTAAAGGTCACCAAAATGGCACAGTTGGGATCAAGCCTCAAAGGGTCAGTTTCAAAGAGGTATAAAACTTTATTTATGGGATATTTTGAGCTGAAACTTCACATAAACACTAGGGACACGTTCTAGACTTATTTTACATGTTGTAAAAAGGGCATAGGTCCTCATAGGTATAGGTCCTCTTTACTTTACAGGCACAGAAGACAACAGGAGCATTTTAAAAAATTATACAAAAGTAAATAATTCAGCTTGCTTCTTGAGGTCTGTTGAGTGAGTTCTGAAGCTTGATTTATACTTTCGCCTGGAGCCGCGACGCAGACCTCCGCTGACTGCGCGCGCACCTCACAAAACGGACGAGGTTTGTTGTGATCGTTGTTATATTCTTTAAAATGACAGGGGGCGGACAAAAGAAGCCCACCGTAAATGTAAAATCAGACGGATAAACAGAGAAGTAGAACGTTTCCAGAACTACGTCATATCCATAACTAATTATTACTTTTTTTTGATGATAAGGATTTTTATAACCATTCAATATTTTTTTTTTAAATCAAACTTTGATGCATGACTTGCTTTTGTTCATATCTCTGACAGCTTTACCTAATTAAGTTTGTTAAAATGTTAATGACAACAGAACATGAGTAGCTCTACAAATATATATTTTAATTATGGTAAGAATAAAAGCAAAAAAGAAAGTACACTCACTAAAAATACTGATGTTTTTTAGATTTAGCCCACTCCACAATTCACACACTACTGTCTGGCTTGTTTCTGTCCACTTCTTATGCTAAAAAGGCAATAATGGTCCAACATTCCTGACTATTATCACCAATAAAGCCTAGAAAAACAGGCCATCAGTATATTGTAAAGCGATAGCTTCAAATATATTCTTTTCCTGTTATCAAAGAAATAAATTGTTCCTTAATTATAGTTTTGTAGCTATTAAATTGTTTAAATTCAAAATTGTAATATTTACATCAGTGTTAAACCTATAAATGGTGGAAAAAACATAATTCTGTAATTGTGTACCTGAGTCTCCACTTTTGCCATGTCCTTTTTTGGCTTTAACAAACTCATCCCTCATGTTTTCCCAAACTTTTGAACCAAAACTTTCCTCCTGTCCCACAGATGTTGCAATTTCAAGCCAATAATTATTGGTTATCTGGTTATCTCTATGATCATGCATGGATGGATCATAAAGGTGTCTGTACAGTCGTACATGTGTCATACAAAATCTCTTCAAAGTGATTCATATTCAACTCAAATCAAACTCATTCTTAGATTTTTATTAAATAGATATGCCATATAGTCATATTCAGAAAGCTGCATTATCTGCACTAGTTTAATTTAGGTGGCTAGTAAGTAATTCTTTTCAAATGTTTCATTTTTGGACCCAAATATGACGTGTTGTTTATTGCATTTCTCACCATCGTCCTTTGGTCAGGTATCTGTAAATGAGCCCTTCTCTGAGGATCTCCTTGTGGAAGAGCTGATAGGACAGCAGCACCAGGAGTGTGGTGACAGCTTCAAACAGGATGTTGTAGGTGATGTCACTAAAATGCAGACAAGAGACACATTATTACAGACATTGAGGTTAATAAGTTAAATCACTGCTGTGACTTACCACAGTTATCAGTATAAGATATAAAGAAAAACTAAATTAAATGCAATAAAATGCAAAGCCTAATACAATAAAATACAATATAATATAATACAATACAATACAATACAATACAATACAATATAATATAATATATTACATAATATAAATATAATATAATATATTGTAATATAATAATATAATATACTTAAATATAATATAATATACAGTAATATAATGTAAAATAATAAAATTAAATATAATATAATATACTGTATTATAATATAATATAATATAATATAATATAATATAATATAATATAATATAATAAAGTATCAAATGCTACTTAAAAAAAATCACTAACATTTATCAAATCATTGGGGAAGTTCTAAAATGAACTCACTGACCTCTGTCACACACACACTCTTACACAACATCAATAGAACAATCTCTCTCTCTCTCTCTCTCTTTCTATTGTCCCTCATTTCCTTACTTCAGATTCTCACTTCACTTCCACATGCTGTGATGTCACTTGGCATGATTCCCTTTCACTTTCTCACACACAATTCCCCAAAGGCGTTATTTTTTATTGCAATAGAATTATTACCCCCCTGATTTATTAGCCCCTCTGTTTATTTTTTTCCCCAATTTCTGTTTAACAGAGAGGAGATTTCTTCAACACATTTTAAACATAATAGTTTAATAACTCATCTCTAATAACTGATTTATTTTATCTTTGCCATGATGACAGTACATAATATTCATTCATTCATTTTCTTTTCGGCTTAGACCCTTTATTAATCCAGGGTCGCCACAGCGGAATGACCCGCCAACTCATCCAGCACATGTTTTACGCAGCGGATGCCCTTCCAGCTGCAAACCATCTCTGGGAAACATCCATACACTCTCATTCACATTCATATCAGTGCATAATATTAGACTAGATATTTTTCAAGACACTTCTATACAGCTTAAAGTGACATTTAAAGGCTTAACTAGGTTAACTAGGCAGGTTAGGGTAATTAGGCAAGTTATTGTATAATGATGGTTTGTTCTGTAGACTTTTGAGAAAAAATAGCTTAAAGGGGCTAATAATATTGACACTAAAATAGATTTAAAAAAATTTGAAACTGCTTTTATTCTAGCCGAAATAAAACATAAGACTTTCTCTAGAAGAAAAAATATTATCAGACATACTGTGAAAATTTCCTTGATCTGTTAAGCATAATTTGGGAAAAATTAAAAAAGAAAAAAAGAAAAATCAAAGGGGGGCTAATAATTCTGACTTCAATTGTATATATATTATGGCCCTAAAAAATAAAAATCACAATACTGTCTGTCAATATATCACACCCCTAATATTTTAGCACTACTATAAAGTTAAAATTCTCCTGATAACAATACAACTTATTAATTAATTTCTAGTTTCATAAACCACAAACATGCATCTCCAAAAAAATAACACAACTGTCTTTCAAAACTACACTCTCAGAAATAAATGTACAGGAGTTGTCACTGGGGCAGAACCTTTTTAAAAGGTACATATTTGTACCTGAAGGGTCCATAATGCTACCTCAAAGGTACTTTTAGGTACATTTGGACACTGATATGCACCTTCAAGGTACCACTGTGGACCCTTTGGGTACAAATATGTACCTTTTGAAAAGGTACTGCCCCAGTGACAGCTCCTGTACCTTTATTTCTGAGAGTGTATGAAGTCCAATCCCTAAAAAATATCAATAAACATGAAGCATAAAAAAGGCCGAATTATTCACCTTTAGAATTATAATTACATTCTTAACATCGCAAATCTTTTGCACTTATTATTGTTTTCATCAAAAAGAAATGTTCTGCAGACTTCTACAACAGAGCTGTTAAATGCTTGATTCTGATTGGCTGATATGCATTCTGAAGTGTGCCGTAATTTTCAGATAAACACACAGCTGAAGTAGTTTTTGATGCATTACAGCTCCATATCACTACACTGAATGATTTCAGCAATTTCACCGCAAAAATCCCATCAAAACACAACAGAAGTCTTCAGATGAGATGTGTAAGAAACCAGTGCTACACACAGGAGCAGTGTGAGGACAAAAACCTGACAAATGTCTGAAATACAACATCTGGAGAACAATCTGAACATCTGAAGCGAAATAATTCCCTCATATCCACTGAATTATTAGAGAGAAAAATGCACATATCACATCACGACCGCATTGGGTGTGCATTATTATTATTATTATTCTAACAATTCAACAACCTGTTGTCAATTAATCCTTTATCACAAACAACAGACCCATATATCAGTGTATCAATGAAATTCATCCTCCTCTCATGTCTCCTACAGACTATCTTTACACTCCATCTACTGTGTATTTCCTTTCTGGACTTTGCTTTTTCCTCAGTATGCTTTCAGCGCATAAAAAAAGCAGCTGTGCAAAAATATCATGTGGCTTTGAAACCCGTAAATGATTTCTCTCCTTTTAAGCAATCATCAAAACCAGCATTTTAGCAAGAGCGCTGGGCAGTTTTCGTGCCTCTGCAGTTATTTCATTCCTTGTTTTGATCCGTGTGGTAATGTGAGCTACAATTCACAATATCCTTCACAACAGCGTGATAAGAATCCTGTCTCCGGCTACAGAACCGCTGAAAAACACTATAAATGTGACCTGCGCCTGACTTCTCTCTGTCGGCACGTAGCAAGGAAACCAGACAAACGGCAACAAAAACAGACACTGGACAACAACAGCAAACCGCACGACCCACTTACAGCAAAAATAACACCATTACCTTAATCCTGATCTAAACTTCGAGTCGTGCTTACGAGACGACGCTCACTTTCTCTGTTGGTTTTCATTGCATTTTGAATTATAGGCTGAGTGTGCCTCACACAGGTGAGTGGGCTTGACAAACCACCTGTCGGAAACACACTCATTCATCACTCAATTAATTTTTACTTGGTAGCACCGGTTTTTACTTTAAGGGCACCAGAAAAAATTTAGGAGCACCACCAAAAGTGAATAAGCACCACTGCAAATTGTATATTAACGAATTAACTGTATTTGAAAACAACATCAATAAGGACTAACCAAACCCACAAACAAATATCTAACTATCTTCTGTGATGACTTATTGATATTTCTACAATAATTTGAAAAATTAATGTCTAATAATTAAAAATTATGATGATGATGATGACAATGAAACTAATAAATAACATTTCTCATTACCACGCTGCCTTGAATGTGCTTGACAGAGTTATCTGCAATAAAAATTCCTACTATTACCTTATGAAACATAAATCTATGGTTTGCATCAAATAAAAATGAAGCTTTGCTGAAAAAAATATGCATTTTGCACTATTGTTTTTATACGCATGTCAATTTAATTAACAAATATTATTTCTGCTACAAAATATATGAAACGTAAGATTATGATAAATCATTCAATGCTAAAAGCTGCAAAGCAGTCATCAGTAACTAAATAGAAACATAATATGCATCTCAAGAAAGAAAGGAAAGTCTCATTTCTGTCGATAAAAGTTTTGGTTTCGGTTCGTGTCATTTTAAATGCACAGTCTCATTAACGCACCGATTTACATTTTTCCAAAAACACTCGATTGATCTCGGCTGGCGGATCAACATTCACCACGATCGTTCTCATCAGCTGCATTATTCCTAACTTCAGATGGGTTTGCAAACCTGTGTGCTTTTCATTCCTCAAACTTCAGCACTTTGCATTTCCTGCGGTCACAAAAACTCCCCGTCATCTGACAGCGGGAAGTCTTGAGTGATTGACAGCTAATATAAACCTATATTGCGGCATGGAAAACCAGTTCAGCACGTTTTTAGAAAAAAATCTAAACAGGTCGCACTACAACCATTATATGCAGTCCCACAAATGCTCCCAAATATATTATGAGGTCACATAGACTAAATTTCGGGCGCATATGCGACTAAAATGGTCACAATTTTGAGCCCTGCTGTCATTTTTTCGCCAACACTTGCACCAATTTTGCACCAGACACGTTCTTACAATCACTGCAGTTCTGTATATAAAACCCACTGTGCATTTATGAATTTTCCTCACACAGGTGAGAGGGTTTGACAAACTACCTGTAGAAAGTCTTCTGTCTATATATGAAAACACTCCCTCTCCTAACTTCAGCACTTGGTTCTCTGAGCTCTAACAGTTTCTTTGTATAATTAGCACTTGTGTGTATTGCCTCTTCTTGTTGAATCGCTGAATGCCTCCTCAGTTGTAATTGGCTTTGGACAAAAGCGTCTGCTTAATGATTAAATGTAAATGTAAACTGTAAATGTATAAGCTTAGGCTATTTATTTAACAATATCCGTATGCAAATGTACACTGAAAAAAGTGTTGCATGCAAAACTGTTGCACACAATTTATTTGTGTTGAATTTAAACAAACAAATTAAATTGAGCGATGTTCAACTTAATTTGTTTGTTTAAATTCAGCTTAAATAAATTATTTACAACCACTTAACGTAAACAAATTTAGTAAATCCAAGGAATCATCTTTGAATAATTTTTTCAGTGTAGATTACGTCGAACACATTCAAAATATACTGTATATTATTCAATTTTCATTGATTTCTAAAGCAATTTCTGCACAAAAAAACTGCAACAGCAATATTATAATAAACCCAAATGTTAAATAAATAATTATATTGGTGTGGATCTCATAAAAAAAAAAATATTCAGGTCATATTTCACCCAAAAATTCAAAGGAAAACAATGCAATAAATTATAAATGCATGGCTGTTTAAAATTCAGTGCCGTGCCTGCTACCACAGCTACTTTTCAGAAAAACAGAACAAGTAAATGAACTGAGCTAAACTGAACTTAAACTCTGAAAACTGAACTACACCGTCTCAATTTACTATGATCTTCTATGTGAAGCTGCTTTGACACAATCTACATTGTAAAAGCGCTATACTAATAAAGGTGAATTGAACTGAATTAAATAACCAGAACAAACGACATGAAACAACAGATGAAAATACTACAAGTTATCATAGATGTTTAAAGTTAATCCTCTCAAATAATTACAAATCTTTGTATACAAAGTTATTACAGCCAAGTTAAACCAAAATCATTTAAACTAACATTGGTCATATCTTATTTTACAGTACAATTTTTGATATTAATCAACCATTAACTATGACTTTTAGCTCAATGAACTATTAATTTGCTGTTTGTAATTAGTCTTTAAGGCTGTAGTTTAGGTTTCGGGTAGAATTAAGGATGTAGAATAAAGAAATCATGCAGAATAAGTGCTTTATAAATAATAATAAACAGCCGACATCGTTATAATAATAAGCAAATAATAAGCCAGTGTTTCCCAACCCTGTTCCTGAAGGCACACCAACAGTACACATTTTCAACCTCTCCCTAATCAAACACACCTGAATCAACTAAGCAGAAGATTAGAAGAGACTCCAACACCTGAAGTTAATGGGTCAGATGAGGGAGACATTCAAAATATGTACTGTTGGTGTGCCTCCAGGAACAGGGTTGGGAAATACTATAATAAGCCATTATTTAATAGTGAGAATTGATACTTAAACTAAAGTGTCGCCTTAACATTTCTTTTACTTGTCATCTGAATAAAATCTAACTAAATTAAATACATTACTAAAACAACAATCAAATCATAACTGTTGTCTGACATAGGAGATGTTTTTATCATTTACTCATTCATTTTCCTTTAGCTTAGTCTCTTTATTAATCAGGGGTCACCACAGGGAAATGAACCGCCAACTTATCCAGCGTATGTTTTACGCAGCGGATGCCCTTCCAGCTGCAACCCTACACTGAGAAACACCCATACACACTCATTCACACACATACACTACGGCTAATTTAGCTTATTCAATTCACAGATACCACATGTCTTTGGACTGTGGGGGAAACTGGAGTTGCCAGAGGACACCCACGCGAAAATGGGGAGAACGTGCAAACTATTTTAAGTTCATTTGTGTCAGGCTAGAACCAAACATTTGTCAGATTTTTCCAATATCGCGCAGCCCTAATTCAAGTATACAGATAATTGTTAAACTAATTTGCATGACTTTTCCAAAACTTTGTGGGTTTTTCTGTGTTTCCAAAACTGTTTCCAGGCCTGGAAAATGCCATGTCAAAATTACATGACTTTTCCAGGTTTTCCATGACTGTACGAACCCTGATAATTACTGTTTTTTATTGTTATTGTCAATATTTATATTAGGTAAAGAATTTAAGGTTTGTTGAAGTTGGTTTAAATATATATATCTCAGTGTAAACAATGACAACTGCACTTGGCATAAAAAAATTAAATATATAAAGTTAATGGGGTAGTTTAAGGACTATGCAGTGAGATACACACACACACACACACACAAACACACCATCTTCATTTTCATCATCTCATCTGGCTTTCATTCGGTTCTCTTTATAAACTGGGTGGACCACAAAAACACTCTAGAACAAGACAAACAGATCAACATTCATGAGAGCTGCTAAATCAATCTGCCCTTAAATACATAAAAATGTGGAAACACACAGGAGGAGAGCTGAATAATGCAGAGACGCTGTGTGTGTGTGTGTAGAAGTGTCACTCAATAAATCATGGCTTCATGCATGAAGGTGTCCTCCACTCAGGTGTGTAAATGACAGCGGGTCACACAGAGGACTGATGGGATACACGGCGCTCGGGGAGATTTAAACATGAAAGAGTGAATGTACAAAATGCATTTAAAGTGCCTCTGGTACACTGTTTTAAATGTTTCTGTTTTCGGTTTTGGAGCCTCCTAGAATATGTTTATATGCATTAACGACAACAGAAATGACTTTAATTTTCTCATAATATTCAAGGAAGCATCAGTTATTTTCTTTCAGGCTATGTTCACACTATTTGTCTGTGTGTGTGTGTCTGTGTGTGTGTGTGTGTGTGTGTGTGTGTGTGTGTGTGTGTGTGTGTGTGTGTGTGTGTGTGCGCGCATTAGGGGTGGGCGGTACACCGGTGTCATAGTCATCACCGGTGTGACATTGCGCCACAACATGGATTTTCTAATACCGTCAATACCGTAATAAATCTATTATGCGCCTTGAACGGCTGCATTTACATCAATAATAGCTAATTCTAAATAATAAGGCATTCAATTTTCTTCAAACGTTCAGTTGTGGTCTGAATACATGTCTTTATACTGGCTCGAAATTGCAACCATTTTGGTCGCATGAGCGCCCGAAATGTAATCTATGCGCCCTCATAATATATTTGGGAGCATTTGTGTGTCTGAATATAATGGTTGTAGTGCAATCTGATTTGATTTTCTCTAAAAACTTGCCGAATCGCTCTACCCTGCCGCTGTATTGGTTCATATTAGCTGTCAGTCACTCAACGCTTCCCGCTGTCAGATAACAGGGAGCTTTTGTTACTGCAGGAAATGCAAACGGCTGAAGAGTGAAAAGTGCACAGGTTTGCAAACCTCACCTAAAGTTATAATAATAATAATGGCGCAGATGACAGCGATCATGACATGAGGTAAATGTTGATCCGCCAGCTGAGATCAATCGAGGGTTTTCGGAGAAGGTGCCCGAATCTTGATGCGTTGCATTCACCGCGTGTTCAGCGCAAATGTCCGCTAAATATAAAATCTAACACTGTACACATCATTGCCAAAGAAACTCACCTTTACTAAGTTTACACTGAAACTACAGCTCATAACAAAGAGTGGAATTGCGCTGGTGGTCATCATGAGAATCCTGCTCTGTCTGCTCATAAATTGGTGCGGCTGACTCGCCTGCTTTATTCCACCAACACAGAGAAATGAAGATCAGCTCATAACGAGACTGAGCATTTACAATGACCCAAACCGAAACTTTTAAAGAGTGATAGAAGTGAAACTTTCTTTTGTCCGTTCTTCCTTGAGATGTATATTATTTTGCTATTGAAAGTAATACCATGATATTATACCGTCACCGTTCAAAAGATGAAAAATACCGTGATATTAATTTTAGGTCATATCGCCCACCCCTAGTGTGCTTGCGTGTGCGTGTGCATATGTGTGTGTGTTTTAATCATGTTCTACTAAATATGTCAATATTTTCTGCTATCTGAATACAGGTGTTTAAATGATTAGCTGTCAGTTTTCTTTGCTATAACACAGTTTTATAGCCTGTTAGCCCATGAAAGTCATTATAATTTATTTTATTTAATAATTGTATATACATAGGCTACAGTTTTGTACTACAATTTTCTTGACAAATGACAAATTTGAATCAGATTTCAGACTTATACAGGACTAAAGGTTTTTTTTAATGGCCCGGTTAAAAAAAATGTCTGCATGCATTCTGTTATTTTTCTTTTTATTGTTATGTAGGTGCTATATTATCTAAAATGATGTATAAACGAAACTTGCCTTGAAAACGCATCTGGTAGAACGATTTATTATGCTAATCGGTTTAAGGTAGTTCAGAGACTATTTTGGTCTATTTGGACCCAAGAAATGGAGGAAAATCTAGTGTCAATTTGGCAGGAGCACTCGTGTCTGTTTGACATGTCATCTGAGCAATATCACAACCGGCTCGAAAAAGAAAAACGTTGAAGAGAAATTGCTAGTTCCCTTTTAAAGTCAGGTGAGCAAATTAAGTAGATTTTCTACCCGACTAAAGGCTTCTTTCTCATTATGTATTTAATAATAAAAGGTATACTACGTGACCTCGCATTGTGTTTGGTTGTGAGACGTAGTTTGTGGACCAAGACAAAGTTGTCAGCAATTCTCCAATTGTAAAGTCATGCAGAGTGAAAACCCCTGTTGCCAATCCATAATACAGTGTAAACACAGCAGCGACAGAACGCTAGCCCAGATAGTCATGATGATAATATCTGTGATGCGACTACTTTAAAAATTGTGCAGTCTGAACTTGGCATTAGTTTCACTGCTGAATGATATGTAACACTGACGCTTATTGAACTGAACTGAATCAACATTGAGCTGACTTCAATAATGACACCATTGTTGTTTTAGGGATTTTGGTCTCATATTTAATAAGATTTGCATTATATATTCTATAATACTCCTGTTTCTTTTTCTGACTTTTCTTGTCCTCTTTATTTGTATGTAGGTGCTGTCTCAGCTAAAAAGAACGCATGAACGTAACTCGACTTTGAAGATGCATATGGTGGCATGACTAATTATGCTAATCCTACTTGAACTTCATTTGGAAAAAGTTTGGGAAAGTATTTTTGTGTAAATGACAGCGACACCTCATTGTTTGAGTCAGAACTGACCTTCACACACTGTGTGCGAGAGACGCATCACATATCACGACAATAACACACTCTCACTCTGATCATCATTTAGCAGAAATCCAGAACAAAACACACACAAACACGCGCACACATTTCTTCTTCTGCTATACTCACAGAAGCGGCACTTCCACGATGAGATGCACCAAATTACAGACTAGCTCCTCCAGAAGATCCTCACCGACAGAGTCTGAAAACACACATCAAATAAAAAAATAGTTACGTCATTAGCTAAGTTTCCAGCCAAACACGTGAACAAGATTAATGTGCATTTAACTGGAATATCACATAAAACATATGAAAATAAAGAGACTTTTCCATACATTAAGTCAAAGAGAACAAAATCACTTATTATCACTAGTGCCAAATATCACACAGAAAAAAGCCACTGTAGTCTTTTTTCTTCTCGAATAAATGAGTTGCACCTCAGAAAACGAAATGCAATGAACATGCGGTGGCTTTTGCAGGCGTGAGATGCTATTTGTGAATGCAGACAGATGCTCAAGAGACGTTCTGGAGGTAACAATAATATAGTGATACTGAACCACTGCGATGGCAGACTTTGGCTGAGGGATTTTAGAAAGACCAAAACAACATTTCAGATGTTTTACACTGTGCTTAAATCACTGGTTTGTCCATTAATGCCGTCTCATCACAACCATTTCTAACATCACATGATCTGTTAAAACTAAATCACATGACTTGTTTGATGCACATGCTGGTATTTGTTCATGCTGGTATTTATATAACTGTGTTTCCATAGTAGGTTCTTATCAGGTGAAATGTTCGTTCTACTCAATTGTGTGCAGAAGATTATTAAATGCATTTCCAAAATTTAGCCACATCTTGGTGTTTCCATTGAGATTTTGTTTTTCCAACATTCTAAAACGCACATTAAAATAGGCGGTGGATGAATAGACAGTTAGTGTAGTCTGTGAGAAGTTTCTTGAGGTCAGTGGAGTTGTATGAGGATCACAGTGACTGGTCAGAGATGACATTTGTTCTCATATGTGGCAGCATTTGGCTGAAGGTTGTGACACATTGAGCGACTGAGAAACTGTCTGGCTGCACAGACAGATGGACTAAAGCCAGAGATTCAGACCGTGCTTTTGGTGTTTACTGTTTACAGAGTTTAACAAGTGCTCAAAAATGCTGTTATTTTTGTCTTTCAACCATTATTAATAACAACTACACTATAGAAAGAGAGAGAGCATGGGAAGGCTCTCAGTAAAACCACTTAAAATAACTGTATTCACTAAAATAAGGCTTAAATTAATATATAAACATTCCATACTTTGTTTTTAGAAATATTTTCTTGGTAAAACAATGAAAAAAAATCATTTTAAAACCCAAAAAATAATTTTCAGAACCCAAATGACCAAGCAGAAATTAATAAGAATAAAATACATTAAAAATAAGACATAAATACAACAAATAAATAAGCTAGCAAATACAGGGTTCATACACATTTTTACTACAAAAATTCCAGGACTTTTAAGTCAATTTTCATGACCACAAAAAATAGCGCATTATAACAGCATATCATAAAACACACAATAGTTTAAATGTATTTTTATATCTGTGTAAAATAGATGATGCTTACACAGCACAAATAATGTGAGAGCATGTTTTTGGCCTTTTTGGTTTTGTACCTCCATTCCAATATGCAGATTGTCAAACTAATTTTAGATAGTTTGTTAAACGAGTAATAGTAGATGAAACTACTTCTATTATAAAGCCGTGATCACACTGCACTTTCACTCCATAGTTTTCCATTCAAAGGCATGCGAAAGCGGTAGACCAGAAACGCAAGCACGTGTTTCGCATTTCACTGCATTCGAAAGTTCAAGCTTGGTGAATTCTTACCTGCAAAATCACATCAGGCGATTGCGTGAGACCAATAGAAGATCATTTAAAATATGGAGCAATCGCTCACTTTTATTAATGTCTAATCATATTGTTTAACCCCGCCCCTTTTTCCAGTGCCGTACGACAGAATTTTGCAAGCACAAGCTCTAGTGTGAGCTTGCTTAAGTTGCTTTGGACAAAAATGTCTGGTAAATGACTAAATGTAAATGTAATTTTCATGACTTTTCCTAAACCTTGTGGGTTTTTCCTAAACTTTTCCAGACCTGGAAAATGGCATGTCAAAACTCAAAACTTTTCCAGGTTTTCCATGACCCTGTAAATACATAAGTTAGTAAATAAAGAAAGAAAATAAGTCTGGTCTATGCCCATGAAATCTTTTAACCTAAAATAAAACGATCAAAGCTTTCAAAGGGACTAATAATGTATTATTTCATGTTAATAATATTATTTCAATAGCTAATGTTCGGACTATAGTCTAGAGTAATAACACCTTTAAAGTCGACACAGTGTCCAGAATTTAAATCTGGCCAAAAACCTTCTTATTTGCAGATTTACAAGAACAAAACATGTGTTTAACATTAGAAAATGCACTGTACATTGAATTTCATTCAGAAATAATAAAGACACCGTAAAAGTAGGTGCTACGGTGGCTCAGTGGTTAGCACTGTCACCTCACAGCAAGAAGGTCGCTGGTTTGAATCCCAGCTGGGCCAGTTGGCATTTCTGTGTGGAGTTTGCACACTCTCCGTGTTGGTGTGGGTTTCCTTCGGATGCTCCGGTTTCTCTAACAGTCCAAACACATGCGCTTTAGGGGAACTGAAAAAACTACATTGACCGTAGTGTGTGAGTGTGAATGAATGTATAGGTGTTTCCCAGTACTGCATAAAACATATGTAGGAATAGTTGGCAGTTCTAATTTAATTCAGTTTAATTCTGCTGTGGCAACACCTGATGAATAAGAGACTAAGCCAAGGGAAAATGAATCAATGAATGTCGTGAAAGTATACATGCTGTATATTTATTTTTTAGGTCATGTTAGATAATATGTTTATTATCTAAAATATTATGATGAGATATTATGTTTATTACCTAAAATATGTTTATTATCTAAAATATTATGATGAGATATTATGTTTATTACCTAAAATATGTTTATTATCTAAAATATTATGATGAGATATTATGTTTATTACCCAAAATATGTTTATTATCTAAAATATTATGATGAGATATTATGTTTATTACCTAAAATATGTTTATTATCTAAAATATTATGATGAGATATTATGTTTATTACCTAAAATATGTTTATTATCTAAATATTATGATGAGATATTATGTTTATTACCTAAAATATGCTTATTATCTAAAATATTATGATGAGATATTATGTTTATTATCTAAAATATTATGATGAGATATTATGTTTATTATCTAAAATATTATGATGAGATATTATGTTTATTATCTAAAATATGTTTATTATCATCTTTTTTATTTTCCAAAACAACAATAAAATCTGTTCTGTTTTCTATTAGCTAACAAGATAAAAATCTGGTCACACTTTATTTTAACTACATTAGCATCTCTCTATTAGCAAACCATTAACTATGACATTTAGCTCAATACATTCTTAATTTGCTGCTTGTTAGTAGTTTTTAAGGTAGTAGTTGGGTTTAGGTATTGGGTAGGATTAGGGATGTAGAATTAAATCATGCAGAATATGTGCATTATAGGTACTAATAAACAGTCAATGTCCTTATATTAAGCCACTAGTTAACAGTGAGAATTGGTAAGTAATCTAAAGTGTTATCAAAAACCTCTATCTATATATAAGGGTCACACACTGTATAACCAAGCTCAAAAAGTGGACATGAATACAGTGAAAGCATTGAATAAGTGTGTGATACCGTATGTTCCCGGCGCCCTCTCCTGGTAGGAGAACTGTAGATGCAGCTCTTCTTCACTCATCTCCCTGATGAAGACCTTCAGCAAACAGCGCACCAGGAACAGAGCATTATGGGCCTGCCAGATGAACAACTGACTACAGAGAGAAACAGAAAGAGAGAAAGAGAAAGATAATTACTGACTGATTTTTTTTACAACATTGTGAAGCCTTATTTTACTCAAAATTATTATTATATGGCCTCCCCCCTAAGCCTGACCCTCACAGGAACAATTTGAAGGTCAAAATCCCCTGTTAAGTATGATTTTTTTTATTATTATTATTATTATTATTATGAGGACACAAGACAAGTCCTCATAAACCACCTTAATAGAGGTCATATCCATGTCACTATACAATTTTGTGTCCTCGTAAACCACATAAACGAGTGCACACACACACACATGCTGTCAGACGCTGCAGTGGTGACTATATGATTATGGGCTGCTGTAATGATAAACGTGTGCAGCCGTCAGATCAGCTGAGGCCGTATCGGTTCTCATAAATCTGTGCTTCAGTCACTCCCTCATCTGGATTTATGCTCCAGCAACACTTTCAGCACAAACATCAGATGTGTGAGACGCTGCTATTCCCATGGGAAAATCATATCAGAAACATCTTATTAAACCGTCCTGTGCGATTAGTGAAATAATGTTGGGAAAAGCCTATGGGAAAGGATATTTTAAGAATTCTTAAAAAAAAAAAAAAAAAATCTCAGCATCTGAGAATTGGGACATTTTTATTTATTTATTTATTTATTTATTTATTTATTTATTTTATAATATTAAAATAGTATCTTAAAAACACAGGACTCATTAAGCTTAAATGCAATTGTTGCAAAGTAAAATACTGTATGTATATATGTATATATATATATATATATATATATATATATATATATATATATATATATATATATATATATATATATATATATATATATATATATATATATATATATATATAAATAAAATAAATAAATCTCTATTTCTCAGTGAATATAGGTCATATATTTTGGTGCATTTGAACAAAACAGATTTATTAAACAGATATTTATTAAAATAATAATTTATTTACCAAACATATTTAGAAATAGAAAGATAATACATTTAAATTCAAGCAAAATAGTGCAAAAACAAATTAGAAGCTACAAAATTTCAACAATTTTATATATATTTTGTTTTTGATTTTGGCTCTTGTTATTTAATATTTTTCCCTGACGACGATTCGGACGACTCATTTTTGGACTATTATCGCAAGTTATTTTGCTGCAGATTTGGCTTCAGTACTGACTAATCTAATGTATATGCACCAATATAATGCTGTAAAGCTTTCTATAGAAAACATTCATTTAAAGGAGAGATTTGTGAGAGGTGTTCAGGGGTTCACATACTTTTCTTGTTTTTATAAAATAATTGAAAGAAAAACTATATAAACCAAATTTAAAGATGAATTTAAAGATGATTTAACTTTTTTTTAAATAAACTCAATAATACAGCCAAAAACAAACACTTATTCCCTATAGTGGAATGTAGAATTAATTGCAAATTAAATGAAAAGGCAAACCATTTTAAAAAGGCATGCTGACATGTATATATAGATTATTTTCATGTACTACTTAACAATGTTTCTTTATTGGGATCAAGATCCAAGAACATCATCTACTGTATAAAATGTTCTTTATATTGAAAACAGGTTGATATTAAAATATTTTCAAGAACTCTTTTTTTTTTTCCTCAAAGGTTGATTGATCAAATATGCTTTTATTGCCCTATTGGAAACATTTATAAAAGTCTATTCACCATTATTCAATATTTAAAAATAGACTTTTATTTTTAACTACAAGGCAACTCTTGTATGCAGACATCAGCAACAACTCATAGGCAAGTTCAATATAGACATATACAGTATGTCTAATAATATTTTTTCTTCTGGAGAAAGTCTTAATTGTTTTATTTCAGCTAGGATAAAAGCCGTTTTTAATTTTTTAAAAAACATTTTAAGGTCAAAATTATTAGACCCTTTAAACAATATATTTTTTCAATAGTCTACAGAAAACAACATCATTATACAATAGTTTGCCTAATTACCCTAACCTGCCTAGTTAACCTAATTAACCTAGTTAAGCCTTTAAATGTCACTTTAAGCTGTATAGAAGTGTCTTAAAAATATCTAGTCAAATATTATTTACTGTCATCATGGCAAAGATAAAATAAATCAGTTATTAGAAATGAGTTATTAAAACTATTATTTTTAGAAATGTGTTGAAAAAAAATTTCTCCGTTAAACAAAAATTAGGGAAAAAAATTAACAAGGGGACAAATAATTCTGGGGACGTCAACTGTGTATATATATACATATATGTGTATATATATATATATATATGTGTGTGTGTGTGTGTGTGTGTGTGTGTGTGTGTGTGTGTGTGTGTATATAACATAATATAATATAATTTAATATAATTTAATATAATATAAGGATTTTACTGTAAAAAATATCCCTAAATTAGCAGCTTTCTGTATTTTGTGATTTATTTTTTTATTTTTTTCTGTTTATTTCTACTTTTGAATTACATTATGGGACCTTCATCTTTCTTCCAATGCTTTAAACCTTTAAAAAGTAAAAAAAAAAAAAAAAAGTGACTTTTATAAACATTTTAAATAGTTTAAAACAAGGGTCTTGTTTTACGCACCGCCTTCCTCCTCCCACCGGCCCGCAACTGATGCCAAAAATATAACGAGATTCGGCCCGCCAAAACATATATTTTGATCCACTATCATTGTTGTGCAGTCGCGTCTAGCCACTTGTGGTTTTGACCCCCCACCATGCTGACCTTTAAAGTACTGCATTTGTTTTACTTTCATTTTGCTAATTAAGATTTGCATAAAAACTATGAACAAAATTAAAATTGTACTGCTAGTTGTATTAAACTTGTTAAAGTAAATGTGAATATGTACATACTTTCCCCCTCCTTGTTGTTGTTTTACAAAAAAAGAAAGATAATGAGAGGAACAATTGCCAGTAAGGTCACTTAAGTTACCCAAACTGCTTTCTGCTGTTCTTACGCTATTGGGACAATCCAATTAGTTTGGACAGAATAATAATTATTATGCCTATAATTTGTAGCATTTTCATATCAATTTAAACTCCCCCTTCAATATGTACAACAAGAAACAAAACTGTATATATTCAGTGGAAGAATGACTGAGTGCGTGTCTAATGCTCGGCCATACACAACAACCACAGATATATTTCAGCAGCTGATGTGTAGGCCCACACGGAACCTGCGCACGCAGAATTCAGCAGATTTTTAGCCAATCATTAATTCTGTTTATTTACTTGAGTAAATGTGTGTAAATCTATATTCATTCAGTTTTTAATTACAGTAATATTATTGACTAATGTGAAAATGTTCATCTGATTCAATGCAGTTTGTAATGTAATATTTTCTGTATTTTAGTAGATATATTATATGAGAGACTTGCTTTGTTTACCAAATAAAGTGGATCTAATTGGATTTGTATTTTAAACATTAAATAAAAGTTAAAAAGATATTATTTTTTATTTCACATATTAAGGTTTTAGTTATGATACTCCCAAAATAATTCAGCAGAAATCCACAGATTTTTATCAAAATTCTCTGCAGAAATAGCAAGAAACGTCCGCAGATTCCGTCTGGCCCTACTGATGTTATGATAAACGTGCTGATTTGCATTAACACTGGTGACCGGTAGTGGTTGGAATATAAAAGTCATGTCTGTTGTCCTAAGATGCATCAATTACATCAGGTTTCCACTTTTTTTCTTGTCCTTAAATGTTAAAACGGCCCTCCTAAGCATTGTCAGTCATTGAAATAGCCCCCTGCCAATTTGAGTTTGAGTCCCTGTTTTAAAGTGCTATATTGTCTGGGTTGGTGTTGTATATTACACTACAAACACCTTGTAATAAACTGAAGCACATTTTCTCTTATTTTATATTATTACTTATACATTATTTTATTTCAGACATCTAAAAAGTCACTTTGTTAAACTGTAGAGTTTCATTTTCATCATCAAAAGTCGACAGAGCAGAGATCGACATCCCATAATGCAATTTACAACCGTAAATGAAATGAAAACACCTGTAAACTTCATAATTCAATAATAAATGATACAAAAACACATTAAAAACCTTAGATATGAGCACACCTCAGTTAAGAGTTTTCTGACTTACTCTTGGCATTCTGTGGAAATCTTCAGCTCTTTGGTTCTGCTGAGAAAAACTCTCACCAACGCCCCGAAGTTCCCGGACCTGGGGTTATTCTCAACTATGAAGATGATCAAAAACACAAAACATCATTCCCATCCCATCCTTAGGCTATTCATGATACGTGCTACAAAACCAGATCAACTGAATGCACTAAAGACGCCTGTGATTTAGTTCGGATCAATAAAGTCAATAAATTACACACAGTCCAGTGCGTGATAAAAGCAGAGCTGACATGTGATCGGTATCAGTCTGAATGCTGTGGCTTCATGCGCCTGAAATTACAGAGCTTTATTTCACAAGACAGAGCCTCTGAAATCAGTGTGTGTCTGGACTATAATGAAACGGCAATAAATCACTCATAAAAACACACACGTACTCAGAGTCTTGGCCAGCGGGACGACAGCCTCCTCCAGGAGTTTAGCATCAGCACTGCAAACACACACACACACACACACAGAGAGAGAGAGGGAGATTAGGATCATATACACTGGAAAACTTATTGCCTGATGCTCTTGAGTTAAACAGTTCATCTTGATTAAACAACTTCATAAGTTTTCTCATTCATTGAATGGACTTAAACTTGAAGATATCACTCATGAATGAGTCAATTTAAGAGGTGTTACAGTATTATCACTGTGAAATGTTGCAAATACTAAATATTGGGCACAAATTTCACATTGTTGGGCATTAAAGGGGATCATTATGCAAAAATCCCTTTTATTAAGGGTTTAAACAGCTCTGTGGCAACAGTGTGTGAATATAGCCAGCCTCTAATGGTAAAAAATATAATAATTCAATAATATTTTCAATAATCCATCTAGATTAAAAACAAATTAAATTAAATTATTAAAAAATAATCAAATAATACATAATAATAATAATAATAAATAATTTTTAAAAAGTGACCCAGTAGGTAGTGCTGTCGCCTCACAGCAAGAAGGTCACTGGTTCATGCCTTGGCTGGGTCAGTTGGCGTTTCTGTGTGGAGTTCTCCCCGCGTTCGCGTGGGTTTCCTCCGGGTGCTCCGGTTTCCCCCACAGTCCAAAGACCGCATGTACAGGTGAACTGGGTAGGCTAAATTGTCTGTAGTGTATGAATGAGTGTGTGTAGATATTTCCTAGGGATGGGTTGCCGCCGGAAGGGCATCCGCTGCGTAAAACGTGCTGGATAAGTTGGCGGTTCATTCCACTGTGGCAACCCCAGATTAATAAAGGGACTGAGCCGAAAAGAAAATCAATGAATGAAAATAATTCGAGTAAACAATATTTGATCAATACAAAAGAACGTCACAAAAATATGCTGATTTTAGCCCATCATTAAATATGTTGATTTAGTCATCTAAATATGTGTAAATATATATTTATTCAGTTTTGATATTAAATTCTGAAATATATTTAACTTATTTGAAAATGTTAAATATGATTGAATTACAATACAGTTTGTAAAGTATTGTTTTTTATCTTTAAGTAAACGCACTCAATGACGTTTAGTGTTTGTTCAAACCACTCATTTAAAATGAGCTGAAACAACACAATTGTTTAATGCAATATTTAATGCATTTTCAGTTGTAAAAACTAATACATTAACTTAATTGCTTTATATTGTCCCAAAACAAATTAATTGTGTCAATTTTTTTGAGTGTGTATTATACGAGACTTGCTTTGTTGGGTGCAAACAAGTGGATCTAATTGGATTTGCATTGAAAACCTTAAATAAAAGTTAAAAAGGGATTGTTTTTTATTTCATGTTTCAAGATTTTAGTTACTACACTCCCAAAATAAAAATAAAAACTGTAGATTTTTTACAAAATTATGCACAGAAATAGCAAAAAAAATGTCTGTGGATTCTGTCTGGCCCTGGTCATAATGAACATTCTACAACAGGGGTCTGGAACTTTTTTGCAGCAAAAAGGCATTTCAGGGCAAATGCACTTTGTTTAAGAGCCATTGCGGTATATAGTACAACTATATGCATATATTACTACTATAAAGCATATATATATATATATATATATATATATATATATATATATATATATATATATATATATATATATATATATATATATATATATATATATATATATATATATATATATATATATATATAGCATTAAAATGTAAAATATTATTGAAGGGAGACAGCTGGAGAGCCACATATTTTTGGTTGAAGAGCCACATGAGGCTCGCGAGCCATTGGTTCCCTACCGCTGTTGAAATGGTGATTCTCTGGCTCCCTCTAGTGTCTCACTGATTAACTGTCCCACACGCACTTTAAGCTCATGACATCAATGCACATCCACATTCAGTCGATGCATTAGCAGAAAAATCCCCACATATGACAGAAAACACACAACATGCAATATACAGTAACAGACATCTACTTTACAACTATCACACAGCAGATACGTCATCTTCAGTCAGCGAGCATTGTGTATTTGTGTTTTCTCCTTTGCTGTTTTGCTAGAAATGTCAAGTGCCATGGGAGTCTGCGTGCTGGACTCATTTATAAATTGATAAACATGTTAATTTAGCTTCACTGCCAGTCCCAGCTTCTGTTAATAATGTATGATGCTTATGCTGTAGTTAAGAAGACATCTTTAATATTTACATTATGGTATATTGTTATAACATTTAATTCCATGAAGCCACCTGCTGTATAATTAAAAGATCATTTAGCAATAAATAATACTGATTTAATTATTTACATTTATTTAAGAGAAGAGTAAAAGTACAATACTAATGCAGGAAACATTTTGTTGACAACTGATTTACCGACTGTCGTTACAAATTGTGAATATTGTTTTATAACTATAAAAGTGACCCAAAGTCACACCTCTGTGTCCAAATAAGTGTGAAAATATTATATGTGACCCTCAAAACAAAACCATTAATAAAGGTAAATCTTTTGACACTGAAATGTATACATCACCTGAAAGCAGAATAAATAAACTTTCCATTGATGTATGGTTTGTTAATAATATTTGGTCAAATTATTTGAAACTATCTGAAATCATCTAAAAAAAAAATCGAAATATTGAGAGAATGGCATTTAAAGTCACTCTTTAAAATCTTAGCAATGTATTATGCTAAAAATATCTCAATGGATTATGATCTTTACTTAATATTCTAATGATTTCTGGCATACAGGAAAAATCAATCATATTAATGCATACAATGTATTTTTGTCTATTCCCAAAAAAAAAAAACCCTGTGACACATAAGACTGGTTTTGTGGTCCAGGGTCATATATAGCATGTGAAAAACAGTCTATGAGCCAAACAGCAGGCAAAAAGCATCAAGATAACCAAATTATTCAGGTTAATTTCTTAGGTGTGTAATAAATAGTTTGCTTAATAAAATAATAATACTTTAAGAAACGAATTGAGTTTACACAAATATTCTACATTCAACCATGGCTGTATTCGAAATCGCCCTCTATACTCTTAAATAGTGCACTATTTGAGAGATCAGCCATTTCTAGTGCTGTCCACAACTATAGTGGACGTTCACTGTAAAAAAAATGCTGGGTTCCAGACAATTTCTTTATGTTGTCCCAACACAAATCGATTAAGTTGACTTAATTGTCATAACACATTTAAGTGAACTGAACATAAAACAATTAAGTTGCCCCAAAAAACTGCAGCAAAGATCATTTTCTGAGTATTCTGAAGTGCACTCAATCAATCCCACAATGCACCATAATAGCGAATGTACAACCCATGAATACTGAACAACTAGAAAATACACAAAATGCACTGAGTGTTCAGACGGCTATTGAATTTTCGCATTTGACCACAAGATGGCAGCCATAAAGCGTCCTATAGTATCTTATCAGTGAAAATTATTAAAATTAAAGAAAGAAAATAAAATATTATTTAATTAAAGTAAAGTTTGTATACATGACAGAAATTAAAAGTCTTTGTTTCTTTACTAATATAAAGCTCGCTAAGGGTTAAATAACTATCACAGATTCTGACAAAGAAACTTAAAATATAATGTGTCCGAGAAATTTACCAAAGAGCAAAACAAACAAATCAATACTCGAATTCAATCACTCCTTCAAACATTAAAAACTTTCAAGGATTTGATGCTAATGGCCATTAAATACGTCATAACACTCTTGTAAAAAGGGTTTAAGCTGCGGTCACACTGGGCTTTGTGTGTGCAAAATTCTGTCGTGCGGCGCTACGAAAAAGGGGCGGGATTAAACAAGATGATTAGACATTAAAAAAAGCCAGCGATTGCTTCATGTTTTAAATTTCTGTTCAGAGAGGTCATGTTTGGATCCTCGATTGGTTTCACGCAGTCAAGTGATGCGCAGGTCAGAGTTCACCAAGCTTGAACTTTGCAACTTAGCGAACTGCGAAACTTAACGCATGACCCTGCATTTCCGGTCTGATGCATTCGCCTGCGTATGAATGGAAGTCTATGGGAGGAAAAGCCTAGTGTGACCGTAGCTTTATTTTAGCACATCATTGATGTTAATCTCACCTGCAGGTGGGGCTGGTGAAGGTGAATGAGATCAGCTGGTTCCAGAAGGGCTCGTTTTCTGAAATGGCGTCTGGACCAATCAGAGTGCGGATGCTCTGGCTTTCCGACAGGTCGCTCACCTGACTGGTGTTTGCACCCATCATCAGCCCCCAAAATCCCCCAGAGACGCCCTCAACGCCTCATCTCCACACACACAAACCTGCGGAAGCACCAGAGACACATGCTTGAACAACAACACCAAATCAATATGTTTTCACTAAATTATTTTACATGTTATAAATTAGGGATGCGCAATATTGGAAAAATCTGACTATGTGATGTTTTCTGTGATAAATATTGTTATATGAATTAGGCTTGTGCCGGTATTCGGTAATGCGATAAATCACGGTAATGAATATGCACGATATTGTTATCGCGGGCACTTCAAATACCGTGAAAAATAATAGATCCGAATTTATATTCTTAGAACGCGCCTTAGCTTATTTTCCATCAACCGCTTGAAGAAACACTGCGTATATGCTGCGCAGAACTGATGCGCACTCTGATGTAAACAATCCCCACATGTAGAAGCCCTGTGTGCACGCAGTGGAGCCGCCGCTGCCACCGCACTATAATCCTCACACGCAGGGGCGGACTTGCCTTCTGGCAGACCGGGCACTTTCCCGGAGGGCCGACGTACTTTTTGGGCCGGGCTGATCATCGTCTTATGATTTGATCGGCCCATAAAAGGCTTAGCAGCCTATCGTTTTTTTCTGCCTTATTGATTGACGCTGCAGTGATCTGTGACTCTCTGAATGTAGATGCTTTTTTTCCCGGACAGACAGACCGGGCCGGTCCATGTGACACTCTGCAGCCCATTGGCTCTTTTCGGTATGGACATTGGGCTGGCCCAATCACAAACTCCTATTTTGGACTCCGTGTGAGCGTGCGTCGTCTGTGTGTATTTGTCAAAATAGTCGAGAGTCAGAGAGAAGAAACGCAAGGGAGGCGCAGAGAAATCGCGGTAAACACACCGGCGTTTCATTTAGCGATTCTGAAAAGTTCTGTTCATTCTAGTACACGGCTAAAAACGCAAATCACGTGAAACGAATTACAATATCGTGATAATACCGTATACCGTGATAAAAGCTCAATCAATTAATCGCAGCATGAAAATGTGATACCGGCACATGCCTAATATGAATACAGATTTAATTAACCAGATGATTTAAAAAGCTCTAATTGGGAAGATTTGATTAATTGAGATCAACTGGGATGATTAAGTCAGTGCTTTAAGTAAACCGTGCTTTATGGTATTCTTGGGAAAGTAACAGTACAGAAATTGAACAATTAAATGTAAAATAACATGGATATCATTCTATAAATAATGAAAAATATATATTTAATAATATCTTAATATTTAATCTTAAATAAATAATCTAGTCCTGCGATGTGACTATTGAGGATACACACACTGCGATATCATTGCTCAAACGATATATTGTTCAGCCCTATTACAAATGATTCATCCGTGCACATTTTTTATTTCAACTCATGTGCCCAATGTTTTGTTTAAGCAAAATAACATCCAGCCCCTCTTCATCTGTTCTCTTCTCTGATTGCTGTTTACTGGGGTGAGGGCGGGATCAACATGTCATTTACATGTGATCCACCAATAGAGTAGGGCTGTTGAGATTCGTCGAAACAACCAACAATGACATCATTTTATATTGTTTTACCTTTTAAATTTAGTTTTCACACTTTAAATAGAATAACTGTTAAATAAAGTACATATGAAGAGTTCAGATGCAAAAATCTCTGAAATTTTCATCTAAAATTTGCATTTTTCTCAGGCTCCTATGTTTAGGTTCAGTAATTTGACTCTTATGGCAAAAAATAGGTTATTTTCATCTCTTTCAACATTAAATAACTGAACGTTAACATAAGGGGTTAAGAAAAAACGGCCATCATAGAAGAAAATTCCAGATGGCACAGATGGTTTTTTCATGTGAACTCTTCATATGTTTAATAAATATAGTCATTAGTAGGGTTGTCGCGATACTATTAAATAATCTTATGATACTATACCAGCTGAAGTATCACAATACCAAGTAGTAAAAAATTGTAAAAAACAGTAGAAACTGTAGAAAATTGTAAGAAATACTATATTTTATGTTAGAATTGGCCTACTTGAATTTAATTCATAATTCCCCTAAGGCCAAAATGTATTATTTGCACCTCACTCCACCTAATATTTATTCATTCTTTTCGTTTATTCTGTAGATAACTGACCAACAAAAATACATTAAAATAAAGATACAAATTATACCGAATGAAATTTGTTACAAAAGAGCATTTTTTCCCTCATGACCGCCTCTCTTCAATGGGGGGCAGATCATTTAGTGTTATTGCACCCAAACTCTGGAACTCTCCACCACGCTCACACTGTTCTGCCAATCATATCTCTGAATTAAAATCCTTACTTAAAACTCACTTATTTTCTGAATCCTTCACTTCTGACCTGCCAAACTGACCACTTCATCTGATCCACCTGCACTCTGCTTATTTGTCTTAGGTCTTGTTTTTGTATTTCCAGTTTGTTATATTTGACTTCCTGTATGTTTGGGTATCTTTCATCTGCTTGTACTATCTCTTTTTGTCGCATTCTTTGTAAAGTGTCCTTGAGCTCTGGAAAGGCGCTATATAAATAAAAATTGTTATTTTTATTATTAAAGTTCATACGCACGCACGCACGCACGCACCCACACACACACACACACAATTGATGATCCTAGCAAACTGAACAGATCTTTTATTCCCGGTTGCTTTGCGCACTTCCTGTCTTGTTGATATGATTATACTTGTTACTACGGAGACATGTTAATACGCAGCTGTCAATCAATTCGGTGGGCGGGTGGACCGCACTCCTACATCAAGTTGCGGTCGGTCTCAAAACCGCTCCAATTGGTCCACCGTTTTTATGTTGTTAAATTCAGAAAAATTGACTGGGTGTGTTTATATCACCCCAATATGACGCTCTATACACTATACCTACACATATGTCTGTCCAAACAGCTTGAAAGGAAGATTTTCCCCCATAGGTGCCCTTTAAATGTTGCTATTTTGGGTTTTTGTCTTTTTTTAAGTCCAATCAGCTAACAATCCAAAGTAATTCATAACTTCACTTTGTGAGTTGTTCTTTTTAGGAGATTGTCGCAGTTGTTGTAGCTACTGAAACGAACCAGTTGAGATGTGCGTTCGAACTGAAGCGTTAGAAAACGTGCTACCATTAAAGGTGCATTTTCTACACAATTCTGCAACCTTAAAGGGCTCCACAGACGATTAAAATTAAATGGTCTATTGTTACACAAACCGGTAAGCATTTTAGTGACTTTTTCACATGCAACATTATCTATTGTAGATAGACGGTTAATGACGATACTACCGTTTACAAACTACAGTGGCACCGCCAGTATTTTGGAGCCATAGTATCACAATACTAGCATAGTACTGGTAAACCGTGCAACCCTAGTCATTAGTGGGTGCCCTACAACGTTTTCATGACACATCATTAGTCGGCCATATTGGAGGCACAGAATGTAAACAATAGCACTGAACTTAACTTGCACATTTGTGCTTATTATTGCTGCTGAAAACATCCATTATAGTCATATTTTTGACTGTACTAATCAGTCGACCATTACACGTGCAATGAACTTTGTCGTTTACATCAGAAATGCCACTTTCATGTAAACGAACAGGCAAAAAAAAAACGTATACAAATTGTGAAATTTTATTCTGAAAACATTGTGCTAATGGCCCCTATGCCAGTAAACACACATGAAATGGCTTTGATGGATAGAGAGAATACACACAAACACACACACACCTATTTGTTAAGCACACACCCTTTACACACATACACACACACACGTGCATTGTGAAACTGGCTTGAGAAGCTGCTGTTTTCTACATCCTGGTTTACTCAGTCTGTTCTGATGGATCTTATCAGGATACTCTTGTATTATTAGGAAACTCAATTTACAGTTGTGGGAGAAAGCAGGCCACACACAAGCCTCAGAGAAGAAGAAAATCCATTCATTATTTTTTTCTGACTGCACATATTTGTATCGTAACATTGTTTTTTATAGCAATTACTAACAGATTTTCATTCCAAATTTTAATGCATGTCAAGTTGCAATTCTGAAATGACACACTATTATTGTTATATTATCTGTATATAATGCTGTATACCAGTCTAAACATTTCTCCATTATTATACAGATATTTTATATTAGGTGTGCAATGGTACACAGAAATCATGGCTCAGTAGCGTCTCAGTTTTGGGTCACGATTCAATACAGGTTTGGCACAACAGAAATAAGCAATAAATCCTGTTCTGTTTATTCTGAACAGGCAGAAGAGTTTTGTCACAATCAGCTACAGATTAGTATCAGTATTATTTGTCGCATGAGTACATGAGTCGAGTTGTGTAGCGTGACTATTCGGGATGAATATGTGCACTGTTTTAAAAGCTTATATGAGGTTAAATGTACAGTTGAAGTCAGAATTATTAGCCCCCTTGTTTATTTTTTTTCCCCAATTTGTGTTTAAAGGAGATTTTTAACATATTTCTAAACACAATAGTTTTAATAACTAATTTCTAATAACGGATTTATTTTATCTTTGTCATGATGACAGTAAATAATATTTTACTAGATATTTTTCAAGACACTTCTATACAGCTTAATGTCACATTTAAAGGCTTAACTAGGTTAATTAGGTTAACTAGGCAGGTTAGGGTAATTAGGCAAGTTATTGTATAATAATGGTTTGTTTGTTGTTGACTTTCAAAAAATATATAGCTTAAAGGGGCTAATAGTTTTTAAAAAATGATTTTATTCTAGCTGAGATAAACCAAATAAGACTTTCTCCAGAAGAAAAAATATTATCAGACATACTGTGAAAATTTCCTTAGAAAATATTTATTTACCTATCTATTTCCATTTATATAAATAAAAACATGTATTATATATATATATTTTTAATATACACTTTTAACACTATTCACAAAACATACCTGCTAAAATATTCAGTTTTCAATGCAAAAAATCATGTCAGACATCTTTATGACCCATTCAGTAACACATTAAAAAAAACTGTATTTACTGATCAAATGCAGCCTTAATAAACTAATTAATTGTCAATTTTAAACTTCAGCACTATCCTTCAAAACACTACCTACCTACCTATTTTGAGCTCTTAAATATAATAAAATAATTTTATTTAAAACTAATATGCTAAATGATTATGGACAATATTTGGCCCATATTTCTTTTTTATTTTATAAAAGTTCTGTAAAAATTACAGCAGACACTGTCAATTCAACACTTGCAAACACCAATATGCCGGGTTCATACACACTTTTACTACTAAAATTCCATGACTTTTCAATGACTTTCCCAAAACTTTCAGGTAAATATTTACAATCTTGTTTTGTGTTTCATGTTATGTCTATGCAGACGTGGTAAAAAAGAAAAAAATGCACGTTCAAATTTATTACAGCACATCAAAAAATGTGATAATCCATGTAGTTTATATTTATTTTCATATCTGTAAAATAGTTTTTATAAAGTATCTTGCTGTCTGCGTGACAATTTTATAAATGCTGGTTTGTGTTTTCAGAAGACTTAAGATTTGTACAAATTAGCCTTTAGCACCCACAGTATCTTACCTCTGCAGTTAGATATTGTTTCTGGACATGACTAGGCATGGGCCGGTATAAGATTTGGATGGTATGATAACTTTGGATAAAAATATCACGGTTTCACGGTATGATGGTATTGTGTCATTTTTTATAGTGTACTGCTCTTAAATATATTCTTTTTAAATGTCTGGGTAAAAAACAACAATCTTTTTTTTTCCTTTAAAAAAACAATACAGTTTAGTTTTTGAAAGATTTAAAATATTTTGGAGCAGTAAACACATCAGGTTAAATAATGAAAACGAATCATGGACTTCTGCCGACTTCCATGTAATCAAAAATACAGATTTCTTAACAATTTAAAATGGCATCTCTGGATCTCTTATCTGCTGGAGATATTGTTGTCCTAAAAAAAAAAAAAAGTAAATAAAAATCTTACATATTCCTCAGGAACGATATTACAGGAAATGTTGGTGGTCTTAAAACGTATACTATTCCAAACCACGGTATACCTTGACAACAGTAACTGTCCCATGCCTACACATGACACTCAAAATGCATCTTGAATTAGGGTCAAAGCGAGTAAAAGAGGGCGAAGCTAAAATTGCTTTTGATTTTTGAAGTTATTGCTTATTTTATTCATTTAATTTTTTTTTTGTTTACCCATCAAATTTTGTGTCAAATATAAGTCAAGCACATCTCAAATATTTTCAAGTACACAGATAATTATTAAACAAATTTTCATGACTTTTCCAAAACATTATGGGGGTTTATTTGTTTTTCCAAAAAAAATTCCAGCCCTGGAAAATGCCTTTTCGAAATTTCATGACTTTTCCAGGTTTCCCAGGACCGTATGAACCCAGAATATGTGTCTTCTCATCTCTGACACATAAACATACATCCATGCAAATAGTATATGCAAATATAATGTCTTGTTTCTTGTTTAATTTTTTTGTAAACCTCCAATGAAAAGGCTTCCCATTTCCTTATCAGGTGTTACTGTATAAATACTAATACTAATTACTGATTAGTAATATACTAATTATTGCAATATTCAACGCAATTATCAACATTATAGGTGATTTTAGGTGAAGCATTGAGGTAAAGTTGGTCTTATATTCGCACATTCGTTCAATGACAACTAGTGACACACTCCCTATAGTGTTTACCATGATACTTTGAATATTCGGTATGAAATCAGATGTGAATATGACTCCAAAACAACATTAGCACCATTTATTTGACAGTGAACTTGTACTTTGGTAGTCGGTGGCTGCTTATGATTTCACTACTTAGAATTTTGCAAAGAATACTTTTTAATTAAGGAGAAAGTCTGAATGTGTGAATATAAAACCAACTTTACCTCAATGAACACAGCATCTAATAAATGCCTTACAATATACAGGTAATGATTTACATATTCAAATGTTTGGACTGTATTTCTGTTGTACTGTATAATGCAGGTACAACAATAACCATTATTACTGAACTACACGAACAACATCAGTCTAATAAACACAAACTAAATATGATTTAACAGGCTGTAATTAGGACTGCTCAATAATGTACAATTCAAAACTTCCTGTAGGTATTTACTCATTTACTTAGCTTTCCTCTGCTGTCTTTCAGTCAAATTACACTCTTCAACACGCAGACGAAATAACAAGAATCCGGTTAAATATTCATTTTATATGGCTACATCTCGGTGCTTTACTGTTGATGTATAAGTTAATAAGTGTCCAGGGAGCAGGAATACACTTAGCAAAAATTAGCCTGCAGACTCGAGTGAATGGAGAAACCCATTATAAACGCGTTAGCTTATATGCTAACCTGCTAGTAGGCTAGCGGCAAGAATAACTTACCTGTTAAATGTCAGAGCTGACAGCGCCTCAGAAAAGCCCCTCTCGTTCCGTAACACGGGCTCCTTTGTGTTTTCAGATTAGTGCGAGCAAATAGGCTATAACTAGTGATGGTAAATATCTAGTAAAGTGTGTTTAACAGTGTAAGTTACTGTGCTGTATTGACTCTGCGTCTCCACGTCGCCAATGACGCTCGTGACATCCCACCTCGACGAGCACGCGCAGAAGAACGAGCCAATCACATGGAAAACCCGCCTCATGAATATTAATGAGTATGCTAAGGTGAGGGAGAAGGTAGGCGCGAACTCATTAATATTCAATATCTTGACGTTTTACGTTTATAAATACGCTTCTACTGGGAAATATTTATAAATTATTAGGGTATGCTGAAGATACGCAAGAAATCTTTAAATGTATTAAATGTAAAGACTTGAGTTTTTAACGTTTAACAAAGTGATTCTGCTGAAAAAATAACATTATCATTACCTTTAAGTCATCAGATCCCTTTTCGTACGCCTATGTATCATTCCTAATAATCTAAGTATATTTTGAGATACTTATGCTTTATTTCTTTTGATATATATTTATATTTTTCATTTAGTTTTCTATAAATATTTGCTTTTCTTCATGTATTGTTTTTTTTTTCTTATCCCTTGTATCACTTGTGTTACTTGATGTACAATAAATATGTATAATTTGTATTCAGGTCACACAATATTAGCACAAATTAACGTTTTAAGTATTCCCTGTTACTTATGTTAATAAAAAAGGTGATTTTCATTGTAATATAGGTTTATTTTTAATTGACTTCAATAACAAATACAAAATCCGACACAAAAAAAGACAATAATAGTAACAATGATGATAACCTAACAGATCCAATAGTATCTGGATGCAGCCTGTATGATACAAGCTGAGATTGCATCACTCAGCGATGCAAAGTCATACACAATGCACTCGATGGAGTGAGTGACGTCACGGTGATGGGTAGGGTTAGGGGTGGGGTGAGGTGAGTGCATTAAAATGCATTGGATGCAGCTCAGATTGCACTGCACCAGGTCTGCATCCTCTCAACAGATCAGGTTAAATAATACTATAAACACATATAAAACCATAAAAAAAAAGAATTAAACAAATACATAACACAAATACAGCAAGAGGAAAGAAGGACATGTATCTGTGATATTTCCAAAATAATTATCAGAATAATCCAATAATCTATTCGTATTATAGGTTGTTTTGGTGGCGCACAAATTGAGATGGAGGGAAGTAAAACACTGACAAAGGAATTCTGAAGAGTGCTCTGATCACATACATTGGAGTAGACTGATAAATATGGTCTTGTTCTACTGAAAACCCTGCCAATTGTGCGATGCATGTCGGGTGTGTTGTTTATGATCTGCTTGTTCTTTCTGAAGGTTTCATTTCATTCCACTAGGTGGCAGTAAAGTATTTTTATGTTGTTTTAAACAAAATAAAGAGGTCATATTATTATTGTCATTTTTTATTTGGTAGATATTTAAATTATAATTTACTCAAAAAAAAAAAACTGTTAGTTTTAGCATTGTTTTGTTGATGCAAATCTCCCGTTCCACCACATCCCAAAAGTGCTCTATTGGATTGAGACCTGGTGACTGTGGAGGCCATTTGAGTACAGTGAACTCATTGTCATGTTCAAGAAACCAGTCTGAGATGATTCACGCTTTCTGACATGGTGTGTTATCCTGCTGGAAGTAGCCATCAGAAGATGGGTACACTGTGGTCATAAAGGGATGGACATGGTCAGCAACAATACTCAGGTAGGCTGTGGTGTTGACACGATGCTCAATTGGTACTAATGGGCTCAAAGTGTGCCAAAAAAATCTCCCCCACACCATTACACTACCACCACCAGCCTGAACCATTGATGCAAAGCAGGATGGATACTTGCTTTCATGTTGTTGACACCAAATTCTGACCCGACCATCTGAATGTGGCAGCAGAAATGGAGACTCATCAGATCAGGCAACATTTCTCCAATCTTCTATTGTCCAGTTTTGGTGAGCCTGTGTGAATTGTAGCCTCAGTTTCCTGTTCTTAGCTGACAGGAGTGGCACCCGGTGTGGTCTTCTGCTGCTGTAGCCCATCTGCCTCAAGGTTGGACGTGTTGTGCGTTCAGAGATGCTCTTCTGCAGACCTCGTCTATCAGCTGGAACCAGTCTGGCCATTCTCCTCTGACCTCTGGCATCAACAAGGCATTTGCGCTCTTTTTCAGACCATTTTCTGTGAACCCTAGAGATGGTTATGCGTGAAAATCCCAGTAGATCAGCAGTTTTTGAAATACTCAGAGCAGTATTTCAAATTCTAGATTTCTAAATCACCTTTCTTCCCCATTCTGATGCTCGGTTTGAACTGCAGCAGATCGTCTTGACCATGTCTACATGCCTAAATGCATCGAGTTGCTGCCATGATTAGAAATTTGCTTTAACCAGCAGTTGGACAGATGTACCTAATAAAGTGGCCAGTTGTTGGAAGGAAGATCAAACTCCCATAATGCAATTCCTAAGCAGAAATATACAAAATAAAAGTATGAATCACAAAATATAGAAAACAGCAAATTTACAGATATAAATTTTTTACAGTTCATTTACTCTTCTAATTATAGTCAAAGTTAAATGAAGACACTTTTCTCCATGAAAACAAACAGTCAAAGAGGAACATTCTGTATCTAATTCTTTATTTATAGACATCTGTGCAAAGTATATTACAGTACATTACAGGCAGACAATCCACAGAGCTGTGTAAATGCAGATTTGTCTCATTGATATGGCTGAATAAAGCCTTTTCGGTGAACATCAACCGAATAAATATAGTGTTTCTCATCATAACATCATCAACTCTTAAAAACGTTGTAACAGCGTTCACGTAACTAGGGTTAAAATAAGAAAGGCGTCCACCTCCCAGATCCCTGTACCAAAGTGCAAAGTCATTTCGATGAGAGAAGCAAACAAACTCAAGATGATTCAGCCGTATCTGATGGCGAGACGACCCAAATATAAAATAAACTCACAGAACAGCAGCACTGAAAACAATCACTCATTGGATTTACTACATTTCTTTTGAGGTAAACGCTTGCAAACCATTTATATAGGCTGAATTTAAACAAATGTAGCCATGTTTAACTTTAAACTCAGCTCATATAAATAGTCTGCAACCACTTAGCTCAAGAAAAAGAAGTGAATCCAGTTTTCAGTGAAGGAAAACACCCCAGCGAGTGCATTAAAAATATAATCCATGACCCTTCCAAGCTGATTTTATGGGAAATATCAAAAACTGAGCGCTTTCTGAGCAATAAACGAGTATTAATGTAAACATGATGCTTCGCCACTCTAAAAGTCATTCATTCATTCACGGTTTATAAGGAATATCATCGAGAAGAAACACCGACACCCTGAAAAAAATCAAACCGTGAGGAAATCCGTTGTGAGGATTGTGGAAATTCGACCCTTCAACTCCTGCAGAAAGGGTTTAAATATGTAGATTATGGAAATCAAGATGATAATTCCTTATGGAGTTCACATTTATGCAGAAACGTATTCAAAATAACTACAGCCTTCATTACACTGCAACTAATATTTTCTCAATCAGACTTGTTTTTCCATAAATATGTGTAAGCTGGATAATACAATGAGATGAATATCAATTTCACAGAATGTTGTATATGTTTATATTAATTATCATATTTAAATATTTAAATTTCACGCATAAATTAATAAAAAAGAACATTTTGGGGCTTATTGCTTGAAGACAAAAAGCATTTGTGAACTGAATACCCTCATAATACACATCCAATTCCTTTATATTAGTTATTAAATAAGTATTGCTTTTAAAATGTGTAAACATCCTGAAGTGAAATGACTCTACTGAACTTCTTATGAGAGGAATTTTGAATATTGAATGGTAACAGATTTGATTGTATAATTGTGTGTTTTATATTTTAGGCATGAACGGGAACATGTGGAGATCTGTTAATGTGGACGTTTTGATATTTCTAACGTGGGAACAAGACGAAATATGACATGGAAAATATTTTTTGCAGTGTACAAATAAAGAAGATTTTAATAGTTGGTGAGATTAGAAATACACACAGACACACACACAAACAAACATGAATATACACGCAAGCATACACACTACATTTTAATAGTTGGTGAGATTAGAAACACATGCAGACAGACAGACAGACAGATAGACACACACACAGATCACATTTTAATTGTTAGTGAGATTATGAACACATTCAGACACACGCACACACACACGCACACGCTACATTTTAATTGTTAGTGAGATTATGAACACATTCAGACACACACACACACACACACACACACACGCACACGCACACGCACACGCACACACTACATTTTAATTGTTAGTGAGATTATGAACACATTCAGACACACACACACACACACACACACACACACACACACACACACACACACACACACACACACACACACACACACACACACACACACACACACACACACACACACACACACCACATTTTAATTGTTAGTGAGATTATGAACACATTCAGACACACACACACACATACATACATACATACATACAAACGTACACACTTTACATTTTAATTGTTGTTGAGATAACACACACACACACACACACACACACACACACACAACATTTTAATTGTTGGTGAATTTAGAAACACATTCAGACACACACATGCAAACATACACACTTTACAATTTTAATAGTTGGTGAGATTAGAAACACATTCAGACACACACACACTACATTTTAATTGTTGGTGAATTTAGAAACGCATTCAAACACACACACACACACACGCACACACACACACACACACACACACACACACTGCATTTTAATTGTTGGTGAATTTAGAAACACATTCAGACACACACACACACACACACACACATTACAATTTTAATAGTTGGTGAGATTAGTAACACATTCAGACACACACACACACACACACACACTTTACAATTTTAATAGTTGGTGAGATTAGTAACACATTCAGACACACACACACACACACACAAACACACACTCAAACAAACACACACACTACATTTTAATTGTTGGTAAATTTAGAAACACATTCAGACACACACACAAACATACACACTTTACAATTTTAATAGTTGGTGACATTAGAAACACATTCAGACACACACCCACACACACAAACAAACACACACACTACATTTTAATAGTTGGTGAATTTAGAAACACATTCAGACACACACACACAAACATACACACTTTACAATTTAAAATGTTGGTGACATTAGAAACACATGTACACACACACACGCAAACATACACGCTTTATATTTTAACAGGTGGTAAGATTACAAACGCATTCAGACACACACACACACAAACACGCACACACACACTTTACCTTTTAACTGTTGATGAAATAACAAACACATTCAGACACACACACACTTTATATTTTAATAGATGGTGAAATTACAAACACATTCACACACACGCACACATAAACAAACAAACAGACACACGCACAAACATAAACACACACAAACACACACACTTTCTCTCCCTTTCGAAGTAAATTGGATTATTCTGAATAAAGAAAGGAAACAAACGTGAGACTCCAGAATAACAGACACAGAATAAGAACCTGAGATGAAGGATGTGTTGTACACCGTGCTCAACATTAAAACCAGCTCAGATCTTCAGTGTTTACTAGTACTTCCCCTTTAAGCCCCTTACCCCATTCCCCATTGGCTCTTTGGTTAGTCCCGCCCCTTTAAATGACACTTGACCTTTTCTGATTGGCTGTGCTGAGGGTGTGAAGGCACGTTCGGCGTGTGTGTTAGTGATAGTTTCAGATGTTTTCAGCGTGAGGAACTTCTCGAATGCTGTCTCTGAGCTCGGGTCGGACTCGCGGCCGCTGCCGAATGCTGCGTCCAGACGCGATCAGGTCTGCGTAACCGCGCGAGTGCGAGAAGGCGTACGCGGAGCGACGAGAACGTCCGCCGCGCTGGAACGTGGGCTTCCTCTTCTTCCTCTCGTCTTCTTCATCCTCAAGCTCGTATTTCTTTCTGTTCCTCTGGACCTGCAGGAAAACAACACACTGTGAGCTTGGTTGTGGGTATGGAAACTATTCACTGACTGTTACGACGAGTTTAAAGTACACATGACATCAAATCTAACCATGTTGATTTCGTTAGCTCACATTGCTAGTTCTGTGCCGAACAATTCATCTGTGCATGTCGTTATGAAAAATATAATGGTTTGCCCTTCTAATCTTTAATTAAAATCTGCAAATGCACTTCCTGTTTGTTTTCAGTTAAATTCTCAGATTGGGTCAGTCTGAGGTATTGGGCGTGGCTAAGATACTTAACCACACCCCTCCAGCTGTCAGTTTTGACAACAAACAGAAATGGCGAGGAGGAGGAGTCTGTTAGGTTGTAATAGCTCTCCCCAAACCCTTTCCCCATCTGAAATGCCTACTTTACTGCATCCAATCAGCTTCCACTAGAAAAAACAAGCCACGCCCACTGTTCTCGTTTAATATTCTGTTTCTCTAGATACTGCATCACAATATGAATAAAATGGTCGCAGCTTTTAGTTCATGCAGACTTTTTTATGTGTTTGTATTACATATAGCTAGGGCCAGAAAGAATCAGCGGACATTTTGTGCTATTTCTGCTAAGAATTTTGTGAAAAATCTGCGGTTTATGCGAAATGATTTTAAAAGTATCATAACTAAAAATTTAATTTATGACATAAATAATAATACATTTTTATTTATTTATTTATTGCCACATCAGCAACTTATGGCTATTTCATGGCAAGATGGATTCCCCAGAGATGTGTAGCGGCTGGAAGGGCATCCGCTGCGTAAAACATGTGCTGGATAAGTTGGCGGTTCATTCCGCTGTGGCTACCCCGGAATAATGGGAGGACTAAGCCGAAAATAAAATGAATCAATGAATCAATGAACAGCAAGATGGATTTACATAAAAATATGACATAATAAAAACAATATAGAAAATATGAATAAATTAAATTCACACAAAAAATATATTCAACGTTAAATATGATTTTTCAGTTCAATGTTTGATAAATAATTAAATAAATATTATGATAAATAAAATGTTTGATAAATAAGATTCTTTCTGGTGGTACCTTTTTAAAAATTATAATACATTTTTAACTTTTATTTAATGTTTGCAATCCAATTAAATCCACTTATTTGGTAAACAAAGCAAGTCTCTCATAAAATATCTCTACTAAAAGACAGAAGATATTACTTTACAAACTGAGTTGTAAATAAATCATATGAACATCTTATTATTGCTATTATTATATCACAATAATATTAGTTGAATTAATTAAAAAACTTAATAAATATATAAACTTACACACATTTACACAAGTAAACACAGACTTAATGATGGGCTAAAAATCTGTAGATTTCTGCACACGCAGATTCAGTGTGGGCCTACATATACCTAATAAATATATATAAAACACACACTTACCATACGTCAAAACAAACTTTTATTTTGGATGCAATTGAGCATGATTAATATTTGTCCAGCACTAGTAAATATCTTACATATTTTATACATAGATCAAATGCTTTGGCAGAACTGTAAATCAGTGGTCCTGAACCCTCCAGGCCGCGGATCAATTAGTATCGGGCCATACAATAAATCATTAATAATTTCTGTTTTATTTATTATTTGAGTCTGAACGATCTTTTATTTTGAAAAATGTCCATATTCTCTCGGTTACATCTCGGTCACTTGAGTGCCAAAATTTTAACCACAAGCATCGAAATGAGAAAGAAATCTTTGGAAAGTTTCTTTGCTTGGGGGGGAAAGGACCCACGAACTGCCAAGGAATAGATCCGCAAGCTAATTATCAACAAATTATGTGAATCCAGCATGTCTGTGCAAGAACAACGACTGCTGGAGATCACAAAAGACGGCTGCCTTTTATGGGCCGTTTACATATTGAGTCTTTTCTAGAGTTCACCAAGTTTGTTATTTCCAATGGAGGTGCACAGCTTGGCGCACCGTGAGTCAAGTGACTCTGAGAACTGACCGATCAGCTTCAGCTTGTATGGAATAAACACACTTCAGTCAACTAATTATCTCAGACAAACATAGAACACTCAAACACTGCATGGTGTTTTTCTCCATAAATAAACATTTCCTCCATAAATACAACTTGTATCAGAGTTGCAGCAATGTTTTGTCAGCTTGTCATCATCTGAGAAAACGGTTGAAGGTTGTCTAGCAAATTGTCAAGCGTTGACAGGTCCACAGTGATAAAAAGATTGCAGACCACTACTGTAAATACTGTCAGGCTGCTTGAACTTGTGTACTTTAGGATCTCACCTTGTCTCCGACTGAGGGGTAGATGGTTTGATAGAGGAACTGGATGCAGATGACAGGAAGTAAACAAACTCCCACAGTCAGAATGATGGTAAGCCACAGATACGGCTGTCGGAGAGCGTTAGATGCAGCGCCTGCATGACAAAACAACAACAAGCAGAATATTAACACACTCAAACACTGGGCTGGAATATCACCAGTATTACATGGCAGTGTAGAGAATAAACCCGACATTTCAGTGTTAATTAATATATCCTATAAACAGGGTTCATACACATTTTACTGCTAAAATTCCCTGACTTTTCCAAGACTTTTTCAGAACTTTCAAGTAAATCTTCATGACCTACTGATTCATGTAATGTCTACATATACATGGTAAATAATAAGAAAAACAATGACGTTCAAGTTTATTACAGCATATCATAGAACACGCAACTATCTACTTTGTTTAAGTTTGTTTTTATATCTATGTAAAATTGATTTTAATAATGTTTACACAGCACTACCAATGTGAAAGCTTGTTTTTGGCCAAGGACAGAACAGAAGACAACTAACCTATATTCAAGTTAGGGCTGCACAATATATGGTATCAGCATCGATATCGCAATGTGTGCATCCACAATAGTCACATGACAGGATATGCAATGTTGGGATTATAGTTTAATATAGAGTTTAATCATAATGGAGTAAAAGTTTATCATCTGCATGCATTTTTAAAGAGATAGTTCACCCAAAAAATTACTTAGCATTTTCATTTCACCCTTCACTTGAGTTTTCTTTTTTTTAATGAACACAAAGAGAATATAATTTAATAACTCCTATAGTATTGAAACAAGTGAAGTGTGAGTAAATAGTGAGTATATTTTAATCTTTGAGTGAACTGTTCCTTTAAGGCCTGTGACTGTGTGAACATTTCAATACTTCAGATTTTAAAACATCCGGTTACAAGACATTTTTTGTAATCTTAATAAAGATTAAATAATACACAATGAAGACTATGCAGTGTTGATTAGTCAAGATCTGTACCTGAATAGTGAATACCAGAAAACTAGAATTCACTTTTACCTTGACTATATTTTATTTATCTCTGCTTCTCATTTATTTGTTATAAATTATTCGAGATTCACTCAATATCGTGCAGCCCTAATTCAAGTATAAAGATATTTGTTAAAATAATTTCCATGACTTTTCCAAAACTTTTCCAGTTCTGGAAAATGCCATGTTAAAATTCCATGACCGTATGAACCCTGTATAAAACAATGTATTACACCTATATTCATTTATTCATTTTCCTTCAGCTTAGTCCCTGATTTATCAGGGGTCGCCACAGCAGAATGAACTGCCAACTATTCCGGCATGTGTTTTACACAGCGGATGCCCCTTCAGCTGCAACCCAGTACTGGAAAACTATACTAATATTATACTATTAATATATACTAATAAACAATGGATTAATAATTTAAAGCTTTTATTTGTTTTTCAAATATTTCCCAAATGATGTTTAACAGAGCAATAAAATTTTCACAGTATGTCTGATAATATTTTTTCTCCTGGAGAAAGTCTTATTTGTTTTATTTCGGCTACAATAAAAGCAGTTTTTAATTTTTCATGAACCATATTAAGGTCAATATTATTAGCCCCCTTAAGCAATATTTGTTTTGGATTGTCTCCAGAACAAACCATCGTTATACAATACCTAACCTCTGCCTAATTAACCTAGTTAGGCCTTTAAATGTCACCTTAAGCTGTATAGATGTGTCTTGAAAAATATCTAGTCAAATATTATTTACTGTAATCATGGCAAAGATAAAATAAACGGCTAGAATAAAAGTTTTTATTTTTTAAAATCATTTTAAGGTCAATATTATTTGCCCCCTTAAGCTATATTTGTTTTCAATAGTCTGCAGAACAAACCATTGTTATACAATAACTTGCCTAATTACCCTAACTTTAAACTAATTAACCTAGTTAAGCTTTTAAAAGTCACTTTAAGCTGAATACTAGTATCTTGAAAAATATCTAGTCAAATATTATTTACTGTCATCATGGCAAAGATAAAATAAATCAGTTATTAGAGATGAATTATTAAAACTATTATGATTAGAAATGTGCTGAAAAAATATGCTCTCCTTTAAAAGAAATTGGGGAAAATATATACAGGAGGGCTAATAATTCTGAATAATTAATTCCACTGTATATGAATTTAGAATAAAAGTTACATGAATTACAAGAAAAAGGAAAACATGAGTGTATTTTGTCCCACCTGTGAAAGTGAAGGTGTTTGGAAAAATGACATGGATTCCTGCACTGTGGATGTCAAACATGATGCCGAAGTAAAGAGCGATGCTGCCGAGAACCGCAAAAAAGTTGACAAAAGTCCAGTAGGAGGTGTTCAAGGAGATCTGTGGAGGTCAAGAGAAAAAAAACACAACATTACATCAACACCAGAGTTTCCATCAGTGTTTTACTTCACTACTGAACAAAATAAAGACACTACTCACAAACAACGTATAAAATTGCAACAACTGCATATATTTTATTTTTATTTATACAAACAAAAGCGCTTTACTGTACAAATCAACTTGAATTGAATTAAAACCATTTGGTAATTTGGTCTTTTATTTCTATAATCTGGCAACCGTAAAATGTCGCCGTTAAACTTACTTTGTTCCATTTTTGAAGAAACTAAACACACACTAAACAGTTGAGTGTATAAATGCATACTGTATAGTGTGTCATTTAGGACGCAACTGTAGATTGAGCGTGTGTGTGTGTGTGTTCAGGGACCTGCAGGTTGACGGTGATGATGAGCGATGAAGCTGCGACCACCGCGAAGGACTGGTAGTCTGATGGAGCCTCTCCGTCTTGGCCCATGGTCTGCAGGAAAGCTCCGTACGGGATGAAGAAGATCATGAGCGACGTGAAGATGCCGTGAAACAGGCTGATGAAGAAGTTCCTGTAGTTGAAGAGCGCTCCCTGCTGACCCGGAAGATAAAGCTTCGGGAAGCGCAGACTCAGCTTATCATTCACATCCTGCACAAGAGAAGAAGAAATTTGAAGAGGAGAAATGTCTAGCAGGAAAGTGAAGAGAATTCACATCTCTTTCATATAGCTTAAAGTACACATGAAATCAAAACTAACCATATTGATTTTGTTAGCTCACATTGCTAGTTCTGTGCTGAACAATTCATCTGTGCATGTCATTAAGACAAAAAAAATAGTTTGCCCCTGTAATCTTTAAATGAAATCTGAAAGTTAGTCTTCAGTTCAATGCTCAGATAAGGTCACTCTGAGGCATTGGGCGTGGCTAAGATACTTAACCACACCCCTTCAGCTGTCAGTTTTGACAACAAACAGAAATGGTGAGCAGGAGGAGTCTGTTAGGTTGTAATAACTCTCCCCAAACCCTTTTCCCCATCTTTCTGAATGAAATGCCTACTTTAATACATCCAATCAGCTCGCAGTAAAAATAAGCCACGCCCACTGTTGTCTCATTTAATATTCTGTTTCTCTGTGAACTGTGAAGGATTCGGATTTGTACCTTCTAATCAGTCTCAGCATGGATCAACGTTTATCCTTTTCTCATCATCCTGTTTCTCAGTACTTTTATTAAAGATGATTATTGAATAATAAATAAAGAAAACATATTGCTTGATATAAAAATGTTCAGTGGTCTCTTTGTAACTATTTTCAGGAGCAACCAAACTAGACCAGAGGTCACTGTAGGCTTGGGCAGTATCCAAATTTTGATACCATCAAACCTCCTCCCTATTTTACCTCGGTATTCGGTATTACCGTGCATAATAAAAAAATAATGATGTAAGGCTCAGACAGCGTCACTAAAACTGTTGTCTTGTGCCTAATCCATTCAGAAACTGAACACCATATATGCGACCTTAGGTTCGCGGTCACCTGTTTGTCTTGTTCGTATTAGAGATCTGCGCAGCACGCTCTCTCTCATTCACACACATAGACAGCACCAAGCGCCGAACAGCATCACGCTCTCTCTCTCTCTCCTTCACACACACACACGCACACACACGCACGCACACGCACACATGCACACGCACACATGCACACGCACACGCACACACACACGCACAGACAGACAGACAGAGAGAGAAAGCACCAAGCGACACACAGAATCACGCTCGCTCTCATTCACACACATACACACACACACACACACACACACATAAACAGCATCCACGCAGTTGTGTGTGTGCATGCTCACTCGGGAGCGATTTTGTTAGACCGCCTGCTCCCGTTCAAATTACACCAGAGTTACCGACCGCTCCCATAAGAAATCTGGTCGGGTCCTGCGGTATAGCAGTCAACATCTCCCTTCTCGTTCGGTCGAAACCAGAATTACTGCCAAACTGCAGAGGTTGTGTTCTTTTTCGAGAATATTAGACTAGATATTTTTCAAGACGCTTCTATACAGCTTAAAGTGACATATAAAGGCTTAACTAGGTTAATTAGGTTAACTAGGCAGGTTAGGGTAATTAGGCAAGTTATTGTATAACGATGGTTTGATCTGTAGATTATCGAGAAAAAAAAATTTGCTTAAAGGGGCTAATAATATTGACCCTAAAATAGTTTTTAAAAAATTAAAAACTGCTTTATTGTAGCCGAAATAAAACAAATAAGACTTTCTCCAGAAGAAAAAATATTATCAGACATACTGTGAAAATTTCATTGCTCTGTTAAACATCATTTAGGAAATATTTAAAAAAATAATAAATAAATAAAAATCAAAAGGGGCGAATAATTCTGACTTCCACTGTGTGTGTGTATATAAATAAATAAATAAATAAATATATATATATATATATATATATATATATATATATATATATATATATATATATATATATATATATATATATATATATATATATATATATATTCATTTATTTATTTATTTAGCAACTTCAGCGCTTTGGCCTAAATCTATTTAATTTCTTTGCAAATAATGCCTTTTTAAAATCAAGTTTGATTTGAGTTTGAAGTTTTATTATGTTTTATCTTATTTTATCAACAAATAATTCTTAAAAAAAAATGTTTACTACTTGTTAACTACTGATATTTAGTTCAGCTTTGGTTTTAATACACGCACTTCGGTTAGTTGAAAATGCAAATTTTCTCATTTTAATTTAGAAATCTTCACATGTTTTACTATTATTTATTTCCATTTAATTTTTTTTGTGTTAATTCAGTTTCAATATTTGTTCACTTCTGCTAATTTCACTTCTTCTGCTTATTTCAGGTAGTAGTCAAACTAACATTTCTTATTTTCAGTTAGTTTAAACAGAACTTATTTAATGGCGACACGGTGGCTCAGTGGTTAGCACTGTCACCTCACAGCAAGAAGTTCACTGGTTCAAGTCCCGCTGGGTCAGTTGGCATTTCTTTGTGGAGTTTGCATGTTCTCCCGAGTTGGCGTGGGTTTCCACCGGGTTCTCCGGTTTCCCCCACAATTCAAACACATGCGCTATAGGTGAATTGGATAAACTAAACTGGGCGTAGTGTATGAGTGTTTCCCATTACTGGGTTGCAGCTGAAAGGGCCTCCGCTGTGTAAAACATATGCTGGATAAGTTGGTGGTTCATTCCACTGTGGTGACCCCTGATGAATAAAGGGAGTAAGCCGAAGGAAAATTAATTAATGAACTTATTTAATATTTATATTCTATTTCAGCATTTTTTCAATTAAAAAGGAACGTTCACCCCCGAAAAACTGATTTACTCACTATTTACTCTCCGCCAAGTGGTTATAAACCTTTATGAGTTTCTTTCTTTTGTTGAACTCAAAAGAAAATATTTTGAAGAATGTTAGAAACCAGTTACCATTGTCTAACATAGTAGGAATGACAAATAATATGGAAGTTAATGGTTACAGGTTCCCAACATTCTTCAAAATATCTTTTCATCTTCATCTATCTTTTCAAAAGGTGAGTAAGATGATTTTTGGTAAAACATTACGTTAAACAAAACATATTTAACAGTTAGTGAGTGTTTTCCTGCACACAGCAATCACATTTGTTTGAGTCTGCAGTGATGAGCTAAATACTCTTATTATTATTATTATTATTATTATTATTATTATTATTATTATTATTATTATTATAATAAAAGAAGATAGTATTACTATATTATTATAGTGTGTTAATGATACCTAAGAGTGACGCAGTGGCGCAGCAAGAAGGTTGCTGGTTCGGCTGGGTCAGTTGGTGTTTCTGTGTGGAGTTTGCATGTTCTCTCTGCATTTGCATGGGTTTCCTCCGGGTGCTCCGGTTTCCCCCACAGTCCAAAGACATGTGGTACAACTGAATTGGGTAGGCTAAATTTTCCGTAGTGTATGAGTGTGAGTGAGTGTGTATGGGTGTTTTCCAGAGATGGGTTGCGGCTGGAAGGGCATCCGCTGCGTTAAACGTGCTGAATGAGTTGGCGGTTCATTCTGGTGTGGCGACCCCGGATTAATAAAGGGACAAAGCCGAAAATAAAATGAATGAATGAATGAATGATACCTGATCCAGAAGTCCGACGAGGAGAACCGGTAAACTACTGTAGCAGACGTTATAAAGAGTGATGAACCAGTCTTCATACGCCGTCTGAAACACAACACACCTTAGCATTTTCATTATTTAGCTTCAATATACTTCATATACTGCACTTTCAGTTTTGTATGTAATTTCCCTTATAATTTTGTGTAACTAAAAATATGATTACTGTATTGCATTGCTCAAACATGTGATCTCTGTGAGTGTAGATGTGGTTTTCTGACCTGCGAGGAGAAGCCGTTGAAGAAGGAGAACCAGAAGTGGACGAGCGTGAAGGCGAAGTTCTTGTAGAAGAAGTAGCGCAGAAACTTGCACATGCGGATGTAGGACCAGCGGCCGTGCACCAGCAGGAGGCGCTGCAGGAAGCAGAACTGAGCGAAGGCGTAATCGCTGGACATCACAGCCTGCATGCCTTCCTGACCACTGATGCCCACACCAATGTCTGCGGCTGCACAGGAGAAGAAGAAGAGATTCACAAACACTTCAGAAGACATTCAAAATAAGTCAAATACAAGTGTCTGGATGGGGGATACTCTCACTAGAACTAACATTATATCAATTTTACTTTAAGGTGGACCTATTATGTAAAAATAACTTTCATAAGGGTTTAAATCTTTTAAACACAGTTGTGTGGCAGCAGTGTGTGAATATAACCAGCTTCTAATGGTAAAAAATGTATTAATTGTATTATTTATTATCACACTTGATTAAAAACAGTCTGCAGAAACACTTTGATTGACATTCTCCCTTTGTACGTGTCATCAGAGGGAGGAGACCCCGCCCACTAGTGACCATCTCTCCCTCATTAGCATAGACAGCCCTGAGTGAGAAGCAGCCGTGCACCATTAGTATTTTCACTAAATAAAACATCTATATTTTTATATATTTATGACTCTAAAAGAAAAATAAACATTTTTGACACATAAAATCTATTTTTTCTGCAAGAAATAATTTATATTTTTTATTTATATGATGTATTTTGCCTATAAAAGAAAAATCTACAATTTTAACCCATGTTATGTATTTTTGCCTATAAAATAAAGTCTATATTTTTGACCCACACACTATAAGTTTGGCCTTTACAGAAAATTAAACATTTTTGACCCACACACTGTATATTTGGCTTAAAAAGAAAACTCAATGCTTTTAACCTATACAGTGTATTTTTGGGCTATAAAAGAAAAATATTTTTTTGACCCAATATGGTGTATTTCTGGCTCATAAAATGTATTTTGGCTATAAAAGAAAAAAATATACTTTTGACCCATACAATGTATTTATGGCTATAAAATAAAAAAATCCATATTTTTGACGCACACATTGATTTTTGACTATAAATTCTACATTTTTGACCCATACACAGTATTTTTGGCTATAAAAGAAAGTTAAATATTTTGACCCATACAACGCACTTTTTGGCTATACACATCGACACATAAATTGTATATTTAGATACAAAAGTAAAATCTTTGATTTTTGACTATAAAATAAATTCTATATTTTTGACCCATACAATGCATTTTTTAATATAAGAAAATCAATATTTTTGACCCATGCAATGTATTTTTGGCTATATATTTTTTTAATTGACCCATACATTGTATATTTGGCTAAAAAAGAAACACCAATATTTTCTGACCAATAAAATACATTTTTGCTATGAAAAAATCCATGTTTGACCCATACAATGTATTTTTGACCCGTAAAATGTATTTTGGCTATAGAAGAAAAATATATATTTTTGACCCATACAATGTATTTTTGGCAATAAAATGAAATCTATATTTTTGACCCAAAAAATGCATTTTTGAAAATGAAAAAAATCCATATTTTTGACCCATACAATGCATTTTTAGCTACAATTGTTTTTTAAATTGACCCATACATTGTATATTTGGCTATAAAAGAAACATCAACATTTTCCGACCCATAAAATGCATTTTTGACCTGGAAGAAAAATCTGTATTTTTGACGCACACATTGATTTTTGACTATAAAATAAATTCTATATTTTTGACCCATACACTGTAAAAATCAATGCTTTAGATCTATACAGTGTATTTTTGGTAATAAAAAATCTATATGTTTGACCCAAACAATGTATTTTTAGCAAAATGAAATATTTTGACCCATACAACATTTTTTGACTATACTCATTGACACATCAATTGTATATTTACACAAAAGTATCTATATTTTTGACCCATACAATGCATTTTTGAATATAAAAAAATCTATATTTTCTGACCCATACAATTAATTTTTAGCTATTAAAAATCCATGTTTGACCCATACAATGTATTTTTGGTACAAAAGAAAAATCCATGTTTGACTCATCTAATTTATAAAAATTAATTCGTTCATTTTTCTTCAGCTTAGTCCCTTTTTTCATCAGGGGTCACCACAGCGGAATGAACCACCAACTTATCCAGCACGTTTTACACAGCGGATGCCCTTCCAGCTGCAACCCAGTATTGGGAAACACTGAAACACTACGGCCAAATTACTTAATCAAATTCACCTATAGCGCATGTGTTTGAACTGTGGAGGAAACCCATGCCAACACGGGGAGAACATGAAAACTCCACACAGAAATGCCAACTGACCCAGACGGGACTCAAACCAGCAACCTTCTTGCTGTGAGGATGACAATGCAGACCACTGAGCCACCATGTTTACGTATTTATAGCAATCAAAAAACTATATGTTTGACCCATACAATGCCTTTTTGGTAAGAAAAGAAAAATCTATATTTTTGACCCATACAATGCATTATTTCTTTAATATAAAATTAAAATTGACCCATAATATGTCATTTGGCTATAAAGAAAAACCTATATTTTTGACCCATACAATGCATTTTTGACTGTAAAATAAAATCTATATTTTTGACCCATACAATGCATTTTTGACTGTAAAATAAAATCTGTATTTTTGACCCATTCAATGCATTTTTGACTGTAAAATAAAATCTATATTTTTGACCCATACAATGCATTTTTGACTGTAAAATAAAATCTATATTTTTGACCCATTCAATGCATTTTTGACTGTAAAATAAAATCTGTATTTTTGACCCATTCAATGCATTTTTGACTGTAAAATAAAATCTATATTTTGACCCATACAATGCATTTTTGACTGTAAAATAAATCTATATTTTGACCCATTCAATGCATTTTTGACTGTAAATAAAATCTGTATTTTTGACCCATTCAATGCATTTTTGACTGTAAAATAAAATCTGTATTTTTGACCCATTCAATGCATTTTTGACTGTAAATAAAATCTGTATTTTTGACCCATTCAATGTATTTTTGACTGTAAAATAAATCTATATTTTTGACCCATTCAATGCATTTTGACTGTAAATAAAATCTGTATTTTTGACCCATTCAATGCATTTTTGACTGTAAAATAAAATCTATATTTTTGACCCATTCAATGCATTTTTGACTGTAAAATAAAATCTGTATTTTTGACCCATTCAATGCATTTTTGACTGTAAAATAAAATCTATATTTTTGACCATTCAATGCATTTTTGACTGTAAAATAAAATCTGTATTTTTGACCCATTCAATGCATTTTTGACTGTAAAATAAAATCTGTATTTTTGACCCATTCAATGCATTTTTGACTGTAAAATAAAATCTGTATTTTTGACCCATTCAATGCATTTTTGACTGTAAAATAAAATCTATATTTTTGACCCATACAATGCATTTTTGACTGTAAAATAAAATCTGTATTTTTGACCCATACAATGCATTTTTGACTGTAAAATAAAATCTGTATTTTTGACCCATTCAATGCATTTTTGACTGTAAAATAAAATCTGTATTTTGACCCATTCAATGCATTTTTGACTGTAAAATAAAATCTATATTTTTGACCCATTCAATGCATTTTTGACTGTAAAATAAAATCTGTATTTTTGACCCATTCAATGCATTTTTGACTGTAAAATAAAATCTGTATTTTTGACCCATTCAATGCATTTTTGACTGTAAAATAAAATCTATATTTTTGACCCATTCAATGCATTTTTGACTGTAAATAAAATCTATATTTTTGACCCATTCAATGCATTTTTAACTGTAAAATAAAATCTATATTTTTGACCCATTCAATGCATTTTTGACTGTAAAATAAAATCTGTATTTTTGACCCATTCAATGCATTTTTGACTGTAAAATAAAATCTATATTTTTGACCCATTCAATGCATTTTTGACTGTAAAATAAAATCTATATTTTTGACCCATTCAATGCATTTTTGACTGTAAAATAAAATCTATATTTTTGACCCATTCAATGCATTTTAACTGTAAAATAAAATCTATATTTTTGACCCATTCAATGCATTTTTGACTGTAAATAAAATCTGTATTTTGACCCATTCAATGCATTTTTGACTGTAAAATAAAATCTATATTTTTGACCCATACAATGCATTTTTGACTGTAAAATAAAATCTATATTTTTGACCCATTCAATGCATTTTTGACTGTAAAATAAAATCTGTATTTTTGACCCATTCAATGCATTTTTGACTGTAAAATAAAATCTGTATTTTTGACCCATTCAATGCATTTTTGACTGTAAAATAAAATCTGTATTTTTTGACCCATTCAATGTATTTTTGACTGTAAAATAAAATCTATATTTTTGACCCATTCAATGCATTTTTGACTGTAAAATAAAATCTGTATTTTTGACCCATTCAATGCATTTTTGACTGTAAAATAAAATCTATATTTTTGACCCATTCAATGCATTTTTGACTGTAAAATAAAATCTGTATTTTTGACCCATTCAATGCATTTTTGACTGTAAAATAAAATCTATATTTTTGACCCATTCAATGCATTTTTGACTGTAAAATAAAATCTGTATTTTTGACCCATTCAATGCATTTTTGACTGTAAAATAAAATCTGTATTTTTGACCCATTCAATGCATTTTTGACTGTAAAATAAAATCTGTATTTTTGACCCATTCAATGCATTTTTGACTGTAAAATAAAATCTATATTTTTGACCCATACAATGCATTTTTGACTGTAAAATAAAATCTGTATTTTTGACCCATACAATGCATTTTTGACTGTAAAATAAAATCTGTTTTTTTGACCCATTCAATGCATTTTTGACTGTAAAATAAAATCTGTATTTTTGACCCATTCAATGCATTTTTGACTGTAAAATAAAATCTATATTTTTGACCCATTCAATGCATTTTTGACTGTAAAATAAAATCTGTATTTTTGACCCATTCAATGCATTTTTGACTGTAAAATAAAATCTGTATTTTTGACCCATTCAATGCATTTTTGACTGTAAAATAAAATCTATATTTTTGACCCATTCAATGCATTTTTGACTGTAAAATAAAATCTATATTTTTGACCCATTCAATGCATTTTTGACTGTAAAATAAAATCTGTATTTTTGACCCATACAATGCATTTTTTACTGTAAAATAAAATCTGTATTTTTGACCCATTCAATGCATTTTTGACTGTAAAATAAAATCTGTATTTTGACCCATTCAATGCATTTTTGACTGTAAAATAAAATCTGTATTTTTGACCCATACAATGCATTTTGACTGTAAAATAAAATCTATATTTTGACCCATTCAATGCATTTTTGACTGTAAAATAAAATCTGTATTTTTGACCCATTCAATGCATTTTGACTGTAAAATAAAATCTGTATTTTTGACCCATTCAATGCATTTTTGACTGTAAAATAAAATCTATATTTTTGACCCATTCAATGCATTTTTGACTGTAAAATAAAATCTATATTTTTGACCCATTCAATGCATTTTTGACTGTAAAATAAAATCTGTATTTTTGACCCATTCAATGCATTTTTGACTGTAAAATAAAATCTATATTTTTGACCCATTCAATGCATTTTTGACTGTAAAATAAAATCTATATTTTTGACCCATTCAATGCATTTTTGACTGTAAAATAAAATCTATATTTTTGAGCCATTCAATGCATTTTTGACTGTAAAATAAAATCTGTATTTTTGACCCATTCAATGCATTTTTGACTGTAAAATAAAACTTATATTTTTGACCCACACAATGTATTTTTGGCTATAATAGAAAAATCAATGCTTTTGACCCACACAATGTATTTTTGGCTATAATAGAAAAATCAATGCTTTTGACCCAAACAATGCATTTTTGGCTATATATATATATATATATATATATATATATATATATATATATATATATATATATATATATACATATATATAGTCTGATTTGTGCTCCAGGATCACAACTGAAGCCACAATAGTGTAGCCCTTAGACTCACTCTTGATCATGTTGACGTCATTAGCTCCGTCTCCGATGGACAGAGTCACGGCTTTCTTGTACTTCTTGACGAGGCTGACGACGTTGGCCTTCTGCTTGGGTGTGACACGGCAGCAGATGACGGCGCTGCATTCACACGCCATGTCCACGAAATCCTCCTGCCGCTTCTCCTTCTCCCAGTCGTCCACCGGCTGGCTGCTGTCTGGAGCTGTGCTGCTGCTGGACTGCTGGTTATTCTGCCGCAGCCGCAGCTTCTTCAGACGCAGACGACGACGCTTCTTCTTCTTCTCATACAGGATCTCATTCTGCACACAAACACTTTTCACATTTAACCTCTGAGTGTGGACGCAAAGAGACATCACCAAGCCTAATTTTAATGATTTAGTGTACAACCAACAACCAAGCCTTTTTCTATTGGGAAAATTGTTATTAATAATTCTTATAAAAGATGTATATTTTTTAAAAATAGCCTTCATAGCCTAATCTACAAATCCAATGAAAACCAAACTGAGGCTTTGGTTGAGAAGTGTGACTGAACTAAACTATGAAACATATGCCTATATGCAAATTAATGCTATACTATATGTAAAAAAAAACTAAACTATTATACTGTAGACTATACTTAGACTATATAAAAGTCAACATATGCGCCTTGTTGTTTGTCTCCCATCACGTGCGTGAACCGAGTGAGACACAGGAAATGAAAGCACAGAAGCTCTGAGGTAAAATCAGATGCTGAAGATATAATTGGGCGATGCAGTGGCGCAGTAGGTAGTGCTGTCGCCTCACAGCATGAAGGTCGCTGGTTCAAGCCTCGGCTGGGTCAGTTGGCGTGTCTGTGTGGAGTTTGCATGTTCTCCCTGGTTCGCGTGGGTTTCCTATGGGTGCTCTGGTTTCCCCCACAGTCCAAAGACATGTGGTACAGGTGAATTGGGTAAGCTAAATTGTCTGTAGTGTATGAGTGTGAATGAGAGTGTGTGGATGTTTCCTAGGGATGGGTTGCGGCTGGAAGGGCATCCGCTGCGTAAAACATGTGCTGAATAAGTTGGCGGTTCATTCCGCTGTGGCGACCCCAGATTAATAAAGGGACTAAGCCGAAAAGAAAGTGAATGAATGAATTTAAAATGTTGACAGAGGTTTGTGATACCAAAATTACAGCGGAGCATTAATTAAATGCATATTTTCTATGGAGTGATCGATTTAAGGTAGCCTGCTATTTTTATTTGACGGAAGAAAAAATATATGTTGGAAAAAACATTACAAAACGTTTTTGTAATCTAAGTTTGTAATTTAAGTGAAAATATCTATGGTAGACATTTTATTTTATTATTTTTATTTAGTTTATTCTGTTTTCCTAAGTTGTTGGAATTCACTGTAGGTGCGTGAAGATGTTCTGTTGTTAATATGTTCTGTATGCTGTTGTTTGAAATAATTCATAATAAAATAAATACATCAATTCATCATAATATATCATCATAATTTAATATTAACCTGATGGTTAACAGGTATTATTCAGTTAACCAGTGGTGGTTGTCAGTTGGGAAAATTTCCCAAAATGAGCATCCCTAAATCAGACACTAAACTTCACCATAATTGCTCATATATTACAAGTGTTTTTGTCTATATATCTTTTCTATATTTTTGATTATGTACACACTTAAAAAGCATGATGTACAGTGTAAAGAAGAGCAGTTGAGTATATGTGTGTGCTGATCGTACCAGCCATCCTCCAGTGATGATGAGAGCGTTTTTGCCCGGCTCATTGAAGAACGGCTCCTTCAGCTTCTTGTTTCGGCTCTGCGGGTCAGTGCGTCTCTGAGTCTGTCTGTTCCTCAGCTGAACACTGACAAAGACGAGAGACAACTCTATTTAACTTTATTTTACTCTATTTAAGGGCACCCATTATGCAAAATCAACTTTTGATAGCTTTTTTGAGGGGGTGGAGACTTGTTTTTTGCATCTAATGTGATCATGAAGGAAGAAATGAAGAAGATGGATGGATGGATGGATGGATGGATGGATAAAGGAATGTATGGCTGAAGAAATCAATGGATGGATGAATTATGAATGAATGAATGAATGAATGAATGAATGAATGAATGAATGAATTAAAGTAAATGAAGTGGATGGAAGGATGGATGCATGAATGTAGGAATGATTGGATGAACGAATGGAAGGAGGGAGGGAGGGATGAATGATTTGATGGAGGAATGGATGAAGGGATGGATGAATGAAGAAATCAATGGATGGATGAACTATGAATGAATGAATGAATGAAAGCAAATTAAGTGGATGGAAGGATGGATGCATGAATGTAGGATTGATTGGATGAACGATTGGAAGGAGGGAGGGATGGATGGACGAATTAATGGAGGAATGGATGAATGAATTATGAATGAATGAATGAATGAATGAAGTGGATGGAAGGATGGATGCATGAATGTAGGATTGATTGGATGAACGAATAGAAGGAGGGAGGGATGGATGAATGGTTTAATAATTTAATGAATCAATAATTGGATGAATGAAGGAATGAATAATTGGATGAATGGATAAATCATCGAATGAATAGATGGATGAATTTAATGAATGATTGGATGAATGTATGGATGAATGAACGAAGAAAGAAATCAATGGATCAATGAATGGATGAATACATAAATGAGTGAATGACTGGAAAAATGAAGGAATTGATGGCTAAATGAATGGATGAATGAATGAAGGGATGAATGATGGATGGAGGGTGAAATGAATGAATGAATGAATGAATAGCTATATGGATGAATGAATGATGGACGGAAGGAAGGAAGGAATGAATGAATGGATGGATGAATGTATGAATGCAGGTATCAACGGATGAATGAATGATGAAATAGATGGAAGAATTAATTAATGAATAAATCAATGGGTGAATGAAGGAATGAATGATGGATTATGAATATATGGAGGATGGATCGATGAATGAATGTATGAATGAATGCAGGAATCAACGGATGAATGAATGATAAAAATAGATGGATGAATGAATTAATGAATCAATCAATGGATGAATGAAGGAATGAATGATGGATTATGAATGGATGGAGGAGGATGGATGGAATAAATGAATGAATGAATGAATTAACAGATGAATGAAGAAATGAATAAATGGATGGATGGATGAATGAAAAAAATCAATTGATGATTAAATAAATGAATGAAAGGGTGAATGAATAAATGAATCATACTTCACGTCTTCTCCATAGTGGATCTTCATGTCGTCGGTCAGCAGCTGGCAGGAGTATCCGATGTTCTCTGCAGTTTCTGAACACATAAAACACACATATAACATTAATAAAACCCGTCTGCTGTAAAAGACAGTAATATTCCACACATCCATCGCTCACCTTTCTTGTCTCCAGTCAGAACCCAGATCTTAATATCTGCTTTGGCTAGTTTCGCGATGGTTTCAGGAACGCCATCCTGAAGTTTGTCTTCAATGGCCGTCGCGCCGATCAGCTGAACGAATGAACAAATAACACAATTATCAATTAGCAATCAATACAAATATGTAACAAATAAATACACAACTATAAATAAGATACTTTGATATTAAACATATTACATTATTATCATTTTGTCATGAAAAATTAATAAGCCATAATTAATATTGTTCTTAATATTATTTATTATTAATAATAATAAATTAATATTAAGTAATAAAGTAAATTTTATGCAGATCTTTAATGTAAATATAGATATTTTTTTTCCCAAGTTAAAGGTCTCGTAAAATAAAAATAAAGCTTTTCAGATGTTAGCATCAGTGTGTTAGTCTTAAGGATATCTATACGCTAGTGTGCTCCAAAACAGTGACAAAATCCACATTTACAAGGTATAAACCTGATATAATCATCCAAAGCTTGCAGTTTGTCACTTCCGCCTGAAAGGATCACAGATTTAATTTTGATGTCACCTCATACTACAGTCTCTCACCAAATATCTGACCAATCAAATGCTCTCTACAGTCTGACATGCCCCGCCCTTTCTTCGCATTTGCTTTTCATCTGGTGCACTTGAGCTCAACCACTCTCACTGGCAGAGCGCTGATAAAACAAAACACTATTGGCTGTTTTTAAAAAGGGGAGGAGTTATGGTGAGTCCTGCCCTCTCTTTATGTTTCAGTTAAACTGCACATTCATGGGACCTTTACGTATTCCAGCACATATTTAGCAGTGGACAACACACTGATCAATGGTGTGTGTAAATATACTGTTCTCCTACCAGGAGGTCTTTCTCGATCTCCTCATAAACCTCATCTAGCTCCCGTTCTCGGTCCACCATTGAAACGGCTGCGATCTGATGTTTTCTAGACCACTTGTCAAACTCGTCCTGACTGATGTCTTTATAGCAGAGACAGAGAGTCCGCAGAGTCTCGTTCGCAAAGATCTGTGAAGAAATGACAACACACTCAACACACACACACTTAAACTGCACTGCTTTACAGCTAAACTATTGTGAGGGCAGGCCAATGCACTGCTCAATAAATGCATTAATGTCATCTTGATAACTCCAGAAATATTTATTTTAATTTATTTTAAAATTACTAATTTTATTTATTATTATTATTTTTTATTTCTTTAATTTAATTTCTTTATTTTTATTTGTTTTTATTGATTAATTTTATTTATTTGCATTTATATAAACATTATTTTATTTTTATTAATTTTGTTATTTATTAATTTTATTTACTTGTTTACTTTTATTATTGATTTATTTTGATATTATTTTTATTCATTTATATTCATCTTTCATTTATTTATTTTTGATTTCTTCATTTAATTTCTTTATTTTTATTTGTTTTTATTGATTCATTTTATTTATTTGCATTTATATAAACATTATTTTATTTTTATTAATTTTGTTATTTATTAATTTTATTTACTTGTTTACTTTTATTATTTATTTATTTTGATTATTATTTTTATTTATTTATATTCATCTTTCATTTATTTATTTTTGATTTCTTTAATTTAATTTCTTTCTTTTTATTTGTTTTTATTGATTAATTTTATTTATTTGCATTTATATAAACATTATTTTATTTTTTATTAATTTTGTTATTTATTAATTTTATTTACTTGTTTACTTTAATTATTTATTTATTTTGATTATTATTTTTATTTATTTATATTCATCTTTCATTTATTTATTTTTGATTTCTTTAATTTAATTTATTTATTTTTATTTGTTTTTATTGATTAATTTTATTTATTTGCATTTATATAAACATTATTTTATTTTTATTAATTTTGTTATTTATTAATTTTATTTACTTGTTTACTTTTATTATTTATTTATTTTGATTATTATTTTTATTTATTTATATTCATCTTTCATTTATTTATTTTATTTATAAATTTACACATGGCATTTGCATTAAAATTCATCAATATTATTTTTTTATTTGCATTATTTTTTAAAGAATTAAAATTTTTAAATCAAATAAACTATAAATATAGTTTCTCATAACAAACAATAACGAACATAATAAATAAATTATACTTACACCAAAATAAATATAAACTTTACAAATGCACTGAATTAATAAATACCCAAATATACACGCCAATGATAAAACATCATACGCAAATGTATTCATCAAAAATACTCACGTCCAGAGCTTCTTGTGTGTTTTCTTTATTCTTGCTTTGTGAAGAAAGTCTCTGGTAGATCACGGTGTCTGCGCCTTTACAGTACAGACGAATACGGCCATCCGGAAACTTCACTGTACACAAACACAGGAGGGCAAAAAGATTCAATATTTAGATAGCTATCTCAATATGGGGCGGCACGGACAAGAAGGTCGCTGGTTCAATTCCCGGCTGGGCCAGTTGGCATTTCTGTGTGAAGTTTGCATGTTCTCCCTGTGTTGGCGTGGGTTTTCTCCAGGTGCTCCGGTTTCCCCCACAAGTCCAAAGACATGTGTTATATGTGAATTGGGTAAGCTAAAACTGACCATAGTGTATGTGTGTGAATGAGAGTGTATGGTGTTTCCCTGTGATGGGTTGCCGCTGGAAGGGCATCCGCTGTGTAAAACATATGTTGGATAAGTTGGCGGTTCATTCCACGGTGATGACCCCAGATTATTAAAGGGACTAAACTAAAATGAAAGAATGAATGAATGAATGAATGAATGAATATCTCAATATTTTAAAACAAAAAAACAAGTCTAGCATTATTATTACTTTAATAGTGTTTTTTTAGACGCAATATAAAACAAAACAAAAAACAAAACAAA
>NC_079455.1:42275290-42317790 GCF_903798145.1 Danio aesculapii | reverse complement strand
GGTATGATGTTGTTCTCATCTGTGGTCTAAATGTAAGGTTATCAGTCAGTCAAAGCCTCACCGTAAGTTCGTCCAGAAATGGTGCACTTCTTGAAGGCCATGATGTTCTGTGTGAGCGTTGCCGGTTTTATCCGAGAAGATGTACTCGACTCTGGCCCAGCTGCTCATTCAGGGTGGTGGTTCTGGATTTGGCCGGAGTGTCTTTATCAGCGTAGTACATTTGCAGATCCCAGTTAATGAACTTACTCTGACCCAGCCGGATCACCTCCACACTGACACACAACAACAAACAACAACTGATCAACCATTGGATCTATTACCTTCTATGTGGCAGGAACAGATAGAGAGATGTTGAATTTTTAAAGTCTAATACTATTTATTTAACTGTTATTATTACAAATATTAACAACAACAACAACAACAACAACAACAACAATAAAATAATAATCATAATAATCATAATAATCATAATAATAATAATAAATAATAATAATAAACTAATAATACAATAATAAACAATAATAACATAATAAAAACAACAACAACAATAATAATAACAACTACAATAATAATTACAATAATAATAATAATATGATAAAATAACATTAAAAATAATAACAAAACTAATAATGATAATAATAATAATAATAATAATAATAATAATAATAATAATAATAATAACAACACTAATAATAATAATAATAATTTGTGCTGCCAAAATATGAATCACATCCAAAATAAAGCTTGTGTTTACATACTTTATATGATATTTATCTAGATTTATATTAATGGTGTATCTATATATAGATAATCTTTATCTAATACAATTATATATGTCAATATTTGGTTCTGTATATTTTGTTTTTTATATGTGAAATAAATATCAGCATTTTACTTAATAATATTACTGAAATTAATATTAAAAATGCTAAATAAATATATATTTACACACATTTCCATTAGTAAATGTTTTGTTTTATTTATTTATTTACTTATGTTTGTTCTAATCCCACATGAGCATCATTGGCTTTATTTATGGCAACACTTGTGGTAAATATTCAATATAGAATTTGCAATCATAACATTCTTAATCGCTTATTGTAGAAAAACCGCACAAATAATAACAACAATAAAAAAAGCTCATTTAAGTTTTCAATTCAATTAATAATAAATGTTTAAAAATTCCTGAAGTGACAAATTTATAAATATTTTCCTTAAATAATTTCCCAAATAAAAACATTCTCTAATATCATTTAAAATATAAACATTCTATTAAAATATGTACAATACCTGACAAAGTCGCCAATCCAACTTTTAGGAACACCAAATAATAACTTGACTTCTAGATCATTTGTGTCAGAAGTGTCTTATATGAAAGTTAAGGCCTGTAGATTACGCTTATTTGACCACAATAAAACATGATCATGCCTTGATTTTGAATGATTTCATTAGGACAGTAAGCTCTGACTTTGCTTAGACAAAAGTCTCGTGACTAACCAGAAATAATGTCCAGTATAGAATATATCATCATGCTGCAGAGGAAACAGAATGAATATTGTGTCTGACTCCATCATGAGCTTGGAGGACTGCATCCATACATCTCTGCAATGACTCAAATCACTGATTAATAAAGTCATCTGGAATGGCAAAGAAAGCGTTCTGCAGGACTCCCAGAGTTCATCAAGATTCTTTGGATTCATCTTCAATGCCTCCTCCTTCATCTTACCCCAGACATGGCTCAATCATGTTCAAATCTGGTGACTGGGCTGGCCAATCCTGGGGCACCTTGACTTTCTTTGCTTTCAGGAGCTTTGATGTGGAGGCTGAAGTATGAAAGGAGCGCTATCCTGCTGAAGAATTCGCCCTCTCTGTGGTTTGTAATGTAATTGGGCAGCACAAATGTCTTGATACCTCAGGCTGTGATGTTGCCATCCACTCTGCAGATCTCTCACATGCCCCCATACTGAATGTAACCCCTAACCATGAAGCTTCCTTCACTAAACTTGACTGATATCTGTGAGAATCTTGGGTCCATGGTGGTTCCAGTAGGTATTCAGCAGTATTTGTGATGATTGGGATGCAGTTCAACAGACGATTCATCTGAAAAATCGACCTTCTACCACTTTTTCCAAATGATAAATGATATAAATTATTATCTGTTGCCCTTACAACTGAGATCAATGACAAGACTTTTGTCAGGTAGTGTATTAGTGAACTGCATCTCTGTTGTTACTGATAAAACAATGGGTCCTGGAAACATGTTTGTAAACACGGAATTGCAATCTTAGTTGACTGACGGTGTTTTGGGAAACACACCTTTGAATAGCTAAATGAAAACAAATGATTGACAACTATTTCCAAAGCATCATATATAAATGAAGCATCCATAACTATACCTGACGTAAAGCGAGATGGGCACCATGGTGTTAAGGATAATGATGTAGCCCAGAAACTGAGGAAACCTCTGTAGGATGAAGAGTAGTCCAGTCCGTCAATCAAATACCAGGCCTTGGAGCCGATGCTCTCATACCAGTATGTGTGTCCGATGGCCAGACCAGCACACAACAACACCAGCAAACACAAAGATCTACAGAGAGAACAAGAGGATAAGTAAGGGATACATAACATCCAGGAGGTTGTCATCTCAGAATAAAGCCTGACAGGCTTATCGGCAGCCTGACGCAAAGCAGAGCAGTGTTGATAAGACTGAAGGGCTTTATTCTGTGAAAACAACTACCAGGATGTACTTTATGCTGCTTATTATAAGGCTACTTGCCACAAACATGCACATTATTCTGACTCATAATAGTTTATTAATTCTTTAATTAGACGAAAACAGCTGACGGAGTATACACTAACCTGCGCATTTGTCAGATAGCACCAAAACCGTTAAAAAATGCAGCACGACAGACAAGCAGATACATATGAATGTGGATGGAAGTATATGGATGTGAACGTATATTAAGCGGCTTTGACACAATCTACATTGTCAAGCGCTATAGAAATAAACATGAATTGAATTGGACGTATTCACTGACAGTCAAGGGGATTCGAAGTTCCCAGATAAGCTTATGTTATTCAGTGGTTGTTATCTGGGAATGTCCCGACTTGCCAATCAGAATCAAGTATTCCAGACAGCCATTTAATAAGTTTGAGATAATGTTCAGCTCTGGTCAGAATAATGCCCGATTCACACGGGCTTCAGTGTCAACGATTGACAGAGGGCGTGTCTGAAGTTAGGTCTGACGCGATCGTCATAGCAGCGTCAACCAATAAAATTAGTCAGCAATCGGTTACTGTCTGAGCTTTGTATACAGTGATCTGATTAGCTGATGTTCCTGTCAGCGCTCAAAGTTAAGAAAGTCCCTACTTCTGCAGCGAGCGACACCACTGAAGCGGCGCAGACGGATCCACAATGCAGTTCGGCAATGCCTGACGTCACCCATTCAAAGTAAATGGGAAGCGTTGACGATGACGCCCCGTGTGAATAGGGCGTAACCCTGATTGGTTATCAGCAGCTGTTGTATAAAACTGAAGGTCTTTATTCTGCAATAACCACCGGCTGGATGTACATTATCCCGCTTATTACAGAGCTACCTGCCACAAACTAACCAGTAGGCATTAATCTTACCTGTAATAATTTTTTTATAATACCTGTAATAATTTTAATACTGTAATAATTTAATTTTTATTTTATTTATTTATTTTAAAATAAAATTCACTATCCAACAGCATTATACATCATGGAAGAGCCAGAATCAAATGTAAAACTACTGCGACTATGTTCATCTGAAAGAAAAAAAGTCATAAAAACAGAGGATGGCTTGAGAGGTGTAAATAATTTTATGTTCTTCAAAATAGTAATTGATGCACATGTTTAACTCACCGTGTAAACCATGTAGTTCATGCGTTTGTCTATTCTGGTGCGTTTGAACCTGGTCTTTCCTCCGTTCCTCATGATTTTAGTGTCATTTCCTGAAAAGCCAAACGTTACAGATGCTTTGAGAAACACATGCTCGCAACACTAAAGCCTGAAGTTGTTGGTGTGTGAGTGCGCGAATCATATCAGTACACAAATTCGGGTTGGGTCAATAGACGATGCCATCGTCCATCGCTGATGGCCGATAGACATCACAATGCTGAGCCGGCATTGTGATCCTCCTCCCGGTCCACTTTCGCAAATACGCTCTCGAAAAATACACACTCAGGCCGCGTTTACACTAATACAGCTTAGTTTTAAAATAGCATTTTAGAACAAACACAATCCACATCCACACTGGTGTTTCATCTAGCATTTCCCTCCACATTATACGAGTACAACTTGCTAAAAACGCACATCACGTGACCACACACACGCACACACAGTCATGCGCTTGTCTGAGCTCCAGCTTGGACAGTTTATCAAGAATGTACCACTGGATCACATCACACTATAGTTGTTAAACGTGATACTTAATTAATCTGGTCTCTATCTAACGACTCTTCTGTCTTTTGAATCTATCAGGTAACGTGTCACAGCATCAGTACACTGCTTCAATCTCTCGCTTCCACGCTTGTACTTAGTAATTTTAGTGAAAACCTCAGATACCGTTGGCTGGTTCCTGTTGGTTGTGCGTCTTTTTTACCAACCAAGTTTGTCGACGCCATTATAACAACACAGATCACTCTGCCTATTCATGCCAGATTTCTGCAGAAGTGATTGACAGGTGGTAATTGGTGTGTAGCTTCTCTTTATTTATTTATGATTTGGTTATGGGTAAAACAAAGGACCATGGGGGTCAGGTAGTTGAAACGGTAGGCTACGAATTAATTAATTTGTTATTAATTAATTAATTATTCATGAATAATTAATTCACCGACGCCTATGACGACGATGCCATCGTCCATCTCGAGGTTTCACATTCGTACGATACCAAATTGGTCGACATTGCCCAACCCTGACACAAATTTGTATGACATGGGTATGACACAGGTATTAGAAAGAGTAGGTGACTTATGAGGACATGGTCCATGTTCAGATTGCTCAAAAGGCTTGTAAATCATACAGAATGTTTTCTTTTCAGATAGCAAAAATGCATTTTTGGGTTTCTGTAAAGGGTAGGGTGATAAAAATACACTTTGTGCAGTATAAAAATGTATTGAAACCAACTAAATATCCCACAATTCACAAAAACAAACGTGTATGTGTTCAAATAGCTTGTATTCCTAACTTGTGGGGACAAATGTATAGCAATTTCAGTAAATGTTGACCTTGTGGGGACATTTTTTTTTTATCACCATGAGGAAAACAGCTCATAAATCACACAGAATTAAGCCTTTTGATATTTTATAAGATTTATAAAAGTCCTCATAAAGACATCTGTACAAGTGTGTGTATGTGTATTTGTTCTGACCTGCGAATATGACCAGGCCGTGACAGATGTCAGTATTGCGGACTTTGCATCCTCGCAGCAGCATGTTGTCGAGGTCAAGAGGGTAACTCTGCGATTCCCAGATCATTGTCCCGACAAACTTATCCAGACGGTTGTTGGGCTCCTCACACTTCACCAGCGCTGACAGACACACACACACACACACACAATATGAACAATCAGACCTACTAAAACTCAAAAAAAACATCACAAAAATATACAGTTGAAGACTAAAGTATTAGCCTGTGAAATTTTTATTCTTTATTAAATATTTCCCAAGTGCTGTTTATAAAGCAAGGAACTTTTCATAGTATTCCTTTTATTATTTTCTTCTATAGAAAGTCTAAGTCCAGTTTACTCTGACACATTTTAGCTTTAAAACGCATAAAACAAATCGTTTTTTAATTTTTTATAAAGTTTGATATGGAAAACAAACTCCTGAGGACACGTCGGGTAAATCTTCAAAATGAACAATAGGTTAGGTTACTTTATTTATACCCGAAGGTAGATTTGGTTTGCAGTCAAGAGTCCTCATCTCACAACAGTGCCACACAAAGTAACTCACATAGTAACAACAACAACTGAACATTAGGACATAAACATAAAGTTAAACTTTATAAGTATAAATGAATAATCACTTCAAGTGTCCGACCACCCCCCTCCCCCAAATAAATATTTAAAACGATCTAAAATATACAGGTCACCGAAATACCTCTGCTTTAGTCTATGCCTTATTTAAATATCTAATGGCTGCTGGTATGAAACTATTTTTGTATCGTTTCGTTCTACGGCTTAATACTAGAAACCTGCGACCAGAAGGAAGAGCTGAAACTCTGAGTGTAGGGTCACTGAAAATTGAATTTGTGATTCTCTTTAGCTGCCTGGTGTACACAGCCTCTAGATTAGCTAGTGACACCCCAGTCAGCTTACTGGACCACTTAACTATTTGATTTAGTGAGTTTTTATTCTTGACAGAGGAATTCCCAAACCATGACACCAAAGCAAAGGATAGAATGGATTCAAGAAAAGCATGATAGAATAAAATCATCATGTACATTATAACATTATTACAATTAACATTATAACCTCATTCACAACCCCCGGGCTAAGGTTGTTTCACTTTCTACAATAAAAATAAAACATGACACTAAAATGTTGAGGCGTCGTGTAGCTACATATTTATATGAGCGTATTCTTCACTGTAGGCATATTTATAACAAAACAGAGCCTATAACAAACCTGCCTCCTTTATTTTTCATTGAAAATACGAAACATCGCTTGATAACCTTAATAACTATTAACAAAACTACAAGCAGTAATTAGGAGTTTACTGAGCTAATAGTCATAGTTAATGAGTAATAGCAGAATTGTACCTTAAAATAGAGTGATTAGTGAAGTATTATCTACTGTCATCATGTCCAAAGATAAAGAAATTAAATTAGAGCAAGAAACGCTGAATTAATATAGTAAACAGTCTCTTATATACACACACACCATTAATTGAACCAGCTGCTGCTCCTCTTGAAGACGCTCATCCGTCACTTTTCAGACCCATTTTAAACTTCAGATTCGTCTCTCTGGACAAACAACGCAACAAAACAAACAAGACATGAGAAAACTACACTCATAAAAGCAAAGCAAACAGCAAAACAAACTCGCATCCTACTTTACGAAGCACAACAAGATAAAGCTCAGTCACAGAAGCTGAATCATGAGTATATGTATGTGAAATGTTGTTATTCGTCATCACTGCTATAGTGAAACCAATTTAAAGTATCAAATTCATGGTCTGAATTCGTCAATATCTTCCGTTAATTTAATTTTAATGAGGTTTTAGTCATTTTGTTTTACGTTTTTATTATTTTTATTGGTTATTGTTTTATGGATTTATCCATAAATAATTTTAGAAGCATGTTTATATTATTATATTACATTATTATATTATTGTATTACATTTTTAATTTTCTAATATATATTTCTAATAAATTAATAATTGAAATAGGTTTTTATAAATGGCAGAAAACAGCATAAACATGGCATAACAGCAAATTCATTTATATCATTTATAATATTATATATAATTGGGATATTGATTGATATGCTTGTTTCACTAATACATTCAGCATTATATGATTTAAATAAACATAGAATTATTTAAATATATGATCAATTTTACTGTGTGTATAGTATTATTATCGTTGTTGTTGTTGTTATTAATTATTATTATTATTATTATTATTATTATTTATAATTGCAATTTAATATTATCAATAGTTCAGTCTACAGTCTATGTAAGTGAAAGTCAAAATAAAGATTGTTTGGACTGAACAAACAGAACGGAGACCAAACAAAGAGCATCCATTACACAATTTCTATTATGAATCATGTTCAAACACACTAATGACTCTGGATTGACGTTACAAAACAGAAATGCATGTATGATTTTGACTAGAATAACTCCTTTCGACTCCACGAAGCATTTAAGTGAAAACTCATCATGTAAACAAGCTCTCAAATATTTAAAGAGTTCAGAGTTTGTTGCAATTTATTATTATTTTTAATATTATTATCCATTATATTATTTTATGACAAACTGATAACATTTAGAAACAAAGCTGATAACAAATATTTTCATAACAATAAAAATAGATGAACTACAATGTATAATACATAAAATAAAAATCTTAAACTGTATTTAATATTTAATTATCATAAAAAAAAAGATAATAATAGATAATACTTATTTTTAATGATTTACATTTAAAAAAAACAAAACATTTTAAATGTAATGCAATTTTCATAAAGCCATAGTGCTAGTAAACAGATTACTAGATAAAGGGGGTTTTCTGAGAGTGTAAATGTGCAGTAATGTGAATGAACTGATGTGTGTGTGTTTCTCAACCCGTCAAGCTCCGCAGTTTTCAACATAACACAGACTGTTGGGGTTTGAGTGGACAACAACATAATATCGGCCTACATGAGGTCAAAACACAGGCGCACATGAGAAATAACCTTACAATGAATGAATAAAATGACTGGAGGGATGAAGACACATTAACAATTTTACAATTAAAGAGCTAACAAGCATAAACATGACATAAAAAAATAAATAAAAAAAAATCAATCAATGTATAAATATGTATATATGTATATATATATATATATATATATATTAATATATATATATATAATATATTATATATATATATATATATATATATCTATATATATATATATATATATATATATATATACAGTCTATATATATATATATATATATATATATACAGTATATATAATAAACTTATAATAAGTATATATAAGTAAACATTATTAAAAATAAAAGTATGAATGAATGGAAGGGACGAAATAAGAAAGGAAGGAAAATGGAAGGAAGTACGAAAAATGAAGAATGAACATGAAGGAAGGAAGGAAGGAAGGAAGGAAGGAAGGAAGGAAGGAAGGAAGGAAGGAAGGAAGGAGGAAAGAGTAAGTGAATTAGTGTGGTGGAAGGTAGAAAGAAGGAAGGAAGAAAGGAAAACTGGAAGGAAGGAAAGAGTGAATGAATGAATCAATCAATCAATCAATGTATGAATAATGTATGGGAGGAAGGAGAAAAGGAAGGAAGAAAGGAAAGATGGGAGGGAATGAAAAAAGGAAAGAAGGAAAGTTTGTGAATGTGTGGAAAGTAGAAAATAAGAAAGGAAGATTGGAAAGAAGGAAAGAAGAAGGGACTGAGGGAAGAAATGAAAAAATGAAGAAATGAAAAAGGAAGGAAGGAATGAAGGATAAAAGGAAGGAATGAAAAAATAAAGGAAAGGAGGAAGGAAAGAAGAAAAGAGTAAATGAATCATTGAATGAATGAATAAAGGGAGGACAGAAGGAGAGAAAAAAGAAAGGATGGAAGAAATAAAAAAGTATGAATAAAAAAAGAAAGGAAGGAAGGGAAAAAGAAAGAAGGAAGGGGAAAAGGAAGGAATAAAGGAATGAGGGAAAGAGTGAATTAATGAAGGGGAGGATGGACGAAAGGAAGGGAAAAAAAAGAAGGCAAACAAACAAAAGTTGTGTGTGTTTTTACTCCTCATACCGGATGAAGTCATTTTTGTGTAGTCTGACCACGTCTCCAACCTGCAGGTTCATCCATCTGGTCTCCACAAACCTGACAGAGTGAGACAATGAATGAATGAATGAATGAATGAATGAATGAATGAATGAACGATGATCTTCATCATTATAGCTGCTGCAGTGTAGTTTTCACCTGCCGTTCAGCAGCACGTCACACTTTCTGTTGTTGATTTCTTTGTCCATCCGGTGTCGTGCCTTTAAACAGAGACAGGTGTCAGCTGACAGAAAGCAGGAGCATGTGTGGTTACGCCAGAAACACGTGCACACACCACTCACCAGATCATCAACCAGGTCTTTAATAGCAGTGATGCCCAAACCAGCACCAGCGGCACCAGAGTCGTGTACCACGGTAGAGTGGAGATTTGAGGAATAATCTGATCACACAAACACACACAGCATGTTCAAATCATTCACAAAATAAAATGAAAACAAACATGAAAATCAACGCTCTTCATTTTTTTATTTGTATATACATATATTTGTATATATATATATATTTGTATATATATATATATATATATATATATATATATATATATATATATATATATATATATTTAATATTTCTACACATAGTATGTTTAACTATAATACGTTTGTATTAATCATGTGACAAACTAATGGGTCAATAAAATGGCAACATGATCTTTTTTTACTTTAAAACATGCATTTTTTGTCTTAATGTAATTTGTAATAGCCTGAAACAGTCATTTAATAGTCAGTTTTAAAATATATAGACTAAAGTTCATACAGTAGATCCATATATTACAAAACAAACATGTTTTAACATTGAATGTATTGTATTGATTATTATTCAAACATTTAAAAACAGATAGGCAACAGCACACTGTAAATTAATACATTTATGTGAATATAATAATTTATACAACAGTTCTGTCTGGTTCTTGAATCTGATTTTGCAATTATAGCACTCTTACAGCCTCTTCACCCTTGTGTGTTATTCCACCCACATAGAGTGACAAGCAGAGGACGCTCTACAGTTTGACAAACATTGCAGCTGTTGGACAACATAATGTACTTTTGAGGCTTTTCAAGCGAGAATGTAGTTGTTTAGTTTGCAACTATGCAGTTTATTTATAAAGATAGTGCTTATTTTAAATATTCATAATTTTAGAGATTCAGCGCATCGGCGGCCATCAGCCTGTCATATCGAGCAGAGCAAAGAGGGTTGATGTTCTGCCACAAGATGGTGACAGAGACAGCATAATAAGTCCTTAGAGGAGAAAAATTCAGCGTAATTTCAACGTACAGCTGATCAAATCATTATTAACAGGGTAAATTACTTTCTAAGTCTATCTCTCTTCTTTGTATGTTGCAGTGATGTATTTATACCTTAGTAATCTGCTAGTTGTTTGCTTTGCTTTGACTTTTTGGTGGCTAACTATTGTAATCTTCTAATTGCAACAGATAAATACTGGGAAATCTCTTTAGACTGATGATATTTATGCCGTTCAGCCTTATAATCCAAAATGTGAGCAAACTCACCTGTTTTGTCATCACTTTAGATATTATGCTGGAGAATCATTCAATCATCGTGACGTTTTGCTGTTCTGACGTCAGCTGCAGAGGTGAATGAATGGAGGAAGAAAGTAGTTCCTGATACTAAAAAGTTTTTGAGACTCTCCGTGTTTGATTTTCCTTTTTATACACACGATTATGCCGTTGAACTGTTGTATGAACGCAATATCACACTCGTAGCAGTGCGATGTGGCTGTATCACTGGTGAGACACCCGGCCTGTGGTTGAGTCAGCGCACGCCTCATACCAGTGCTGATTAACATCCATATAGCGGTGCTACTCATGTAATATTGCTCATTTATATAATCAACAAAAATTATATATAAAATTACAAAATAAATAAATATTAAATAATAATAAATAAAAATAAAATATATATTTTTAAATATATAAATAAATATATAAATAAATATAAATATAAATAAATATAAATAAATATATATATAAATATAAATATATATATATATAAATATAAATAAATAAATATATATATAAATATAAATAAATATAAAAAAATAAATATATATATATAAATATATATATATAAAAATATAAATAAATATATATATATATATAATATAAATTTAAAAAAAATATATATATATAATATATATATATATATATATATATGTACACACATATACATATACACACACATTTATTTATTTTTATTTTCTTTCTAATTCTATCATTCAAATTTGTTTAAGCTTGTACATTTTTCAGTGAGCTATATTTGACATATAATGTACAGTAATAGTTCGTCCACTATCATAAGCATCAGTGTCTCAGTGATTGTTGGTTCAGACCTGTAGGATCAGCAGACCCAGGAAGTAGAGGTTTGCGGCTCTCTTGAACTGCTCATACAGATTCAGCGGCAGGAAGGTTAACACGTTGTATTTGTAGGTCTTGATTGCATTTCCCTACAAATAAAAAGACATCCACAATTTTAAATCCATCAATCTAACATCTCAAACGGTCATTATAGAACAAACTGTACAGATAAGAGCAAGATTATTAGAAATTTTATTATTTAAAAATATATATTTCCTGTCCAACAGAGCAAGGACCCTTTTTCATATTCTTATGATATATTTGTTCCCTCTGAATAAAGTTTTATTTCTTTTAGTTTGGTTATTATTTATTCTTGTTCAATATTTATATAGTGATATTTAATGAAATTTTCACAGTAATTCTGATATATTTTTTTCTTACTAGTTTAATTTAGACTCGAATAAAAGCAGTTTTTAATTTTTATTAAATAGTTTTAAGCTGAATATTATTAGCCCCCTTAAGCAATATTTGTTTTTAATTTTCTACAGAACAAACCCATGTTATATAATGACTTTCCTATATAACCTAACTTGCCTGATTAAGCTTTTAAATGTCACTTTAAGCTGTATAGAAGTGTCTTGAAAATATCTGGTCAAATATTATTACTGTCATCATGGCAAAGATAAAGAAATCAGTTATTAGAAACGAGTTGTTGAAACTATTATGTATTGAAAAATATGATCTCTCTCTGAAACAGTAATTGTGGAAAACAAATAATAATTATAATTTAACAGGAGGGATAATAATTCAGATATTTTTCCTGATTTGGTAAAAAACAAACTAGTATCTAGCAAATGAAATTGGTGAAATATTACCTAATGTCATAGCAGCATAAACAAGAGAAATTAATGTTTAAAAATTGTGTTGTTTTATCTCTGGTAAACATCACAAAATGAGAATAATTATATATACACAAAAAACATGTTTGCTGTTTATTCAAACTACTTATTCAAAATGAGCTGAAATGAGTTTTGTTTTGGGACAACTTAACTGTTTTATATTCAATCCACTTAAATGTGTAAAAACTAATAAGTTAACTTGGTTACATGTTTCCAACATTCTTTAAAATATCTTCTTTTGTGTTCGACAGAAAAAATAAACTCAACAAAAAAGGGCAAGTAAATGTTGAGTAAATTTTCATGTTTGGGTGAACTATCCCTCCAACTCTCTTTCTCAATCAAAATTCCTGCATTACCAAACCCAGAAGATTTCCATTCATGTAAATCCCAGCATTTCTAAATCTGACTGCGGATGCTCTCGCAGAGTAACATTTCAACCTCAGGACAAATCCAGTCCTTGCTGCTGTCTATTGCTTGTATCTGCAAGCCTGCAGTTATTCAACACAGAATAACTCGTTTTTCCAGCCGAAGATGATTGTCATACCAGAGAATTTAAATAAGCAGCAGCTCCATTCAACGTGGGGGAGATTAACAAGTAAATGACATAAGAAAATGACATAAAACTACTAATTTAAACCATAATTAAGGCCTCACCTTAAATGCATTAGAGTGGTTTAAGGGTTGATTAATACAGTGTAACAGATTACAGCATAATGACTAATTATGGAAAATAATGCATGACGTGTTACTTTATTTTCAGTTTGTTTACTGGAGGCGTTTGACTGACCAGAAGTATGACAGAAGAAAAAAATATGTCATATACACTTGAATAATTTCTGTAAATAAAGCAGTTTTCCTTATTTTGTGATTCATGTTTTTATTTTTCCTTGTTTATTTCTGCTTTTGAATTGCATTATTGGATTTTAATCTTTCTTAAAACAACTTTTAACCTTAAAAAGTTGGAAAAAGTGTCTTTTATGAACATTTTTAATAGTTTAAAGTGCTGAATTGTCTGGGAGGGTGTTGATTATTATGCTATAAAAACCTTGCAATAAACTGCCAGTGCATTTTATGTTATTTTATATTATTTCTTATACAATATATTACTGATAACTACTAAAATGTCAATAAAAGTCACTTTGTTAAACTGTAGAGTTGAGTTTTTAACATTAAAAGTGGACAGAGCAGAGATCAACATCCCATAATGCAATTCACACCCGTAAATAAACACTTGTCAACCACAAAAAATGGAAACTCTTAATTAACGGATATTTTTTACAGTGTTGATCACTATGAGAAAAATAAACTAAGAATTGTGAATTACTAATAAATATCATAGGTGGCATCAGCTCCTTTCACATATACAGACTTTTCTGGAACATTGCAGGTAAACTGCGGTGGAGAGATCATGTTTGAACAGGCCCTTTTGAAACACCATACAATTTGTTCTGGTAATATTTTTCCAACACAGGCTCATCCTACATTTTTGTGAAACCGCAAAAATGTACTTCAACTAGGGGGACGGTAACCGTTTTTAAGGTATACTGCGGTTTGGAAAAGTCAAGGTTTTAAAACCGCCAACATTTTCTGTAATACCGTTCCTAAGGTATGTATCAGATTTTTTTATTTACCTTTATTGTTGTTGTTATTAGGACAACAGTATCTCCAGCAGAAAACGGTTTAAAACTAAGAGCATACGCTATGATAAGGGTACATTTCTCATAAATATAAACAGCCTTTCCTAAACCACGCTAACCTATGGATCGTCACCCACATTCGTAAATAAAAATGCAATTTTTGTGGAAAAACTTCAATCCTTTATTAGGTTTAGAGTGTGGAGTGATAGGATGTTTGTCCACAAGACAATAAACATCCGCTGTAAATGGTAAATGTTGGCAAAGTTTTCAAAGAGGTAGTGAAACTATAGCATATCTGACTCCGGCCGGAAGTATGGATACGCAACTATCGCTCTACCGGATGTGCGTTCGACCGTCCATGAAAAAGGCCTTTAGCAGAACAGAAGAGCGAATAACTGCTGATTATTATAAAAACGATTATGATTATTTTAATCATTTTACTGTAATTTGCTGGTTTGTTCTGTTCAACAGGATCAGTGTTCATGTTTTATTAACAGTTCAGTTTAGTTCATGGTAACTGAACCTTTCCTTACTCTTGTTTAAAGTATTTGTTGTTTTTACTTTGTAATTTTTCTATAATCTGATATATTTTGTTAAATGACAGCAATAAAGTATTGTTAATTGTCTTATGCTTTATCTGTCACTACTTGTGTATGTTAACAAATAAATACAAATTAATTATAATTCCTAAAATTATATTATAGTTTCTAAAAATTTGGGTGGCGGCTTGATGATCATGTAAAAATCTGGGTCCCGGGGCCAAACCAATAGAGAGCCACTGCTCTAGTACATTTGTCATGTGAAACATTCAAAGAAACATATCTGAAGCAATGCATTTTACCTTTTGCAAAAATGTAGGCTAACTGTGCGTTCACACTGAATGCAGCGAGAGCGCCAAAGTTCGCTCTGGCTGCCCCAGCGACAACGCTGTACACTGAAAAAAAATATTCAAAGATGATTCCTTGGATTCACTCAATTTTTTTATGTTAAGTGGTTGTAAACAATTTATTTGGGCTGAATTTAAACTAACAAATTAAGTTGAACATTGCTCCATTTAATTTGTTTGTTTAAATTCAACACAAATAAATTGTTTGCAACAGTTTTGCATGCAACACTTTTTTTAGTGTATGACTCTACTGCTCCGCTGGCGAGAGTGTCAAAATTCGCTACACTGATCTTGTATTTAGAGGGCCCATTGCAGCATTTCAGCAAATCAAGTTACATTCCCTCATAAAAACATGCTTTCTAGCATGAAAATGTTACGCGCTTTTTATCAAATTCATTTAACTATGAAAGATCAAGTTGTTGCGTGTGATGTGGCTTTGCTCCACTTATCCAATATGGTAAGTGGAGCAAAGCCACACCAAATGTATGACTTCCCACTACTTTAACACTCTCGGCGCTTTCAATGTGAACGCACAGTATGTATCTCCAATGAGCCTGGGCTGAATTTTTTGGAATGAGAAGCTGTAACATTGCAAGAAATTTGCGAAATTCCACTGTGTGTGATCCGCATGTTTTTTATTTTCCAGTGAAGTTGTTTCACCAATTTTACTGCAATTTACCAGTATTACTGTGTGAAAGGGGCTATTGAATAACATTTTTTTTTAAATCAAGCAGAACTGCTTATATATGCAAAAATTAAGTAAAAAAACTGACACTCTCAACAAAACGTTCCTTTTGTTTACATATAAAAATGAGTGTATAATGACTGAGCAGAAATACCATCTAAACTAAGTCACTTGTTGTTGTTCTTAACGTGTATTCAAAGGTGATTTTAAACTACAAATTAAACATTTGACAAAGAAAAACAGATGACAGATGCTGTTTGGCATTAACAACACTGAGATCCTTTACTGAAAACTAAAAATGAATCATCCTTTCAACAAATTATCAACATACTCATTCAACCAACTCACGCAATGACTGTAGAACTTGTGGAAGAGGGAACAAAGACAGTAAGGCTCATTGGCTTGAGAAAGTTAACACACTGCTAGCATGATTAAATCATTGTTAGCATGTCATGAGCTACTTGCCAAGGTATTGATATGTTGCTTGAGAGATGAATGTAAACTGAAAAAATGTATTGCTGTCTTAAAATTTTTAGTCGAATGAAATAAACTTTTCTATTCAACTTAACTTATATCAGTCAAACTGACAAAAATATTAGGTTAAACATTGGATAACTAGAATTAAAAATGTGGATAGCACATGGATAGCACATTCGCCTCACAGCAAGAAGGTCGCTGGTTCGAGCCTCGGTTGGGTCAGTTGGCGTTTCTGAGTGGAGTTTGCATGTTCTCCCCATGTTCGCGTGGGTTTCCTCCGGGTGCTCCGGTTTCCCCGACAAGTCCAAGGACATGTGGTATAGTTGAATTGGGTAGGCTAAATTGTTCGTAGTGTATGAATGAGTGTGTATGGACATTTCCCAGTGATGGAAGGGCATCTGCTACATAAAACATATGCTGGATAAGTTGGCGGTTCATTCCGCTGTGGCGACCCCAGATTAATAAAGGGACCAAAAAGCCATATCTTTTTACAGTGTATGTCTAAACGTCTTAGACTCCATGGATATAGGTCAAACACTTTGTTGGTATGACTTTTTTCATAGTTTTGATTGTGGTTGATAAAATAAAAAGTATACAACACACTGTGTCAGAACAGTTTGAAGGTCTGAACTCAAATTTTGTGGCTATAATTTCCATTTACAAATGTGGTCAAATAAGAAATCCAGAAAGCAGAAGTAAAACTAGACATTTCCAATATAATTAAATAATTAAAGTATGGTTTCACATTCAAGACTTAACCATATAACGGGCAAAGAAACATACATGGAAACCTTATTGACTTTAATTTCACTGAGTGGCCTACAAAGGGATAAGATAAAAACATCTGCCCACTCTGATCACTGTTTATAGTGTAAACTGTGGAAAAATCCAGCATGTGGGACATTTAATGTTGCAAATCATTATCTGACGCTTTTGCCTGAGATTCCTGGAGTGGAGCTGCATGATACACTGCAAAAAAAAGCTGGGTATAACACAATTCCTTCACGCTATCCACACACAAATTGATTACGTTAAGTTGATTGTTTTTACAATTTTAAGTGGAACATAAAACAATTAAGTTGTCCTTAAATCTTAAGAATTGTCTCAACTCATTTTTTTTAGTGTAATGGACAAATCTAACATTGTGATATTTAGTTTTCTACTATTTCACAAAGTATGATGCACCCGAACTATTTTCAAGATTGACATTAGAGATCAGAGATTTCTGAAGGATCATGCGACACTCTGGATGTTGAAAATTCGGCACTGAATCACATGAATACATTATATTCTACAACATATTTAAAAACAAAGTAGTTACTTTAAATGGTGACAGCATTTCACTGTTTTACTGTCATTACTGTATAATACTTTCCAGTAAAGCAGCTTTGGTAACATGAGTAAAACAATTAGCGAGCAATATGGGTGATTGGAGTTTCACTGTAAACAATGATGGATTCACTTACAGAGTATCTGCTTTTCTTGATGCACAGAAAGACCTTCTTCTGAAACTCTGGCCGTTTGCAATATTCCCTGTCATTTGCTCGGACGCTCCAACCGGCCTCTGAACAAGGAAACAAAAATCATTAGATGCAAATAGTTTTACTATTTAAAATACTGAAAATCAGTATGTGAGAAGTGCCCAGATGACTGACTACTTCCGGGGAGATTCTGAAGTGTACATTCGATGCACGTTACGCTATCCTATGATGCACCAAAGGGGAATTCATGAATGGGAGTCAAGCGACGCAACTGACGGTAGGTCACGTGATCATGACAAAATGGCAGATGTAGTATGTCCGAGTTCCATTCATACTACTGACATTCATACTATATAGAACGGTCGAGCAGTAAACTCAAAGTAGTATGCCATTTTGGATGCAGCTTGAGGTTTTTTAGGCTAATATAAGTGGGTTGGGTTTGATCAGGTTTTGTCGCCATGACAACTTACACTAAATGACTAGGTGCAGGATGGATCCTTTTCAAAAGAGCGTTATGGTGCATTTAATGGTCTGATCAGCATCTTAAACTCATCTTGAAGACGTATGTATGTTTGTGAACATTTATATAAACAAATTTCAAGAGGATCATGCGCTTGTTATCAACCACGGCTGATCTCATATCAACAATCGCATGACCAACCAATCAGATGAATCCAAACGCACATAAATGTTCTGCTTTCCTTACCTTAGCCATCGTCGCTTTTAAACAATTGTGTTGGTAATGCCATTGTCGTTGTCGAGACCTACCTGAGCTCCCCGGAGGGAGCCTCAAGGCTGGTTTATACTCGACGCATCCGCTAGTGGGCGCGGCGAATGTGACATCATCGCTGTGTTTGCAGATGTTCGCGTGACATGATTTCGGCTGGCGGAGTGCATGAATTTTTTTGAGACTCGAGCGAACAGTTCACGTGGCACCGGGTTTTATTGGAGTTCAATATGAATCACTTTGAAGAGATTTTGTATGAAACAGGTACGACTGTATAGACATATTTATGACACATGATCATAGAGATAATCAGATGGACAATAATTCTTGCCCAGATTTGCCATAGAAAAATAGGAAAGTTTTTGTTAAAATGTTTGGAAAAACTTGAGGGATGAGTTCGTTAAAGCCAAAAAAGGCCATGGCAAAAGTGGAGACTCAGGTACACAATTACAGAAATATGTTTTTTCCACCATTTATAGGTTTAATACTGATGTATATATTACAACTTTGAATTTAGGACAATTTTATAGTAGCAAAATTATAATTAAGGAACATTTTTTTCTTTGATAACAGGAATATTTGAAGCTATCGCTTTACAATATACTGATGCCCTGTTTTTCTAGGCTTTATTGGTGATAATGATCAGGAATGTTGGACCGTTATTGCCTTTTTAGCATAAGAAGAGGACAGAAACTAGCCGAACAGTAGTGTGTGAATTGTGGAGTGGGCTAAATCTTAAAAAAATAAAAAAACATCAGTATTTTTAGTAAGTGTACTTTTTTTGGCTTTTATTCTTGCCATAATAAACAATATAATTGTAGAGCAACCCATGTTCTGTTGTCATTAATATTTTAATAAACTTTAATAGGTAGAACTGTCTGAGATATGAACAAAAGCAAGTGATGCATCAAATTTTGATTTAAAAAATCTTGGAAAATCCTTGAAAAATCTTTATAATCAGTAAACTAATTATTTTTTTGTATTTTTTACAAATTATTTTAAAAATCTTCAATGACATTCATGATATGACACGGAAACTTTATACTTCTCTGTTTATCTGTCTGATTTTACAGTTGCTTACTTTTGGATTGTGGATTGTGTACCTGAGTATATAAGGATTATAGATATGCTCACTGAATACAAACCTAACAGATCACTCAGATCTTTAGGATCAAATAAACTAGAAATCCCAAGAGTTCAGTCAAAGCAGGGTCAATCGGCTTTCAGCTACGCCCCTCACTGCTGGAATCAGCTTACAGAAATGATCAGATGTGCTCCAACATTAGGCACATTCAAATCAAGACTGAAAACACATCTGTTTAGCTGTGCCTTTACTGAATGAGCACTGTGCTACGTCCGACAGATCGAACTAATATGTTTTTCTCTTCTTTTTAATTCTTTTATAACACATTTTATCTGTTTTTATGCTTATTTATTTTATTTTTTTAACCATTTTTATTATTATTTGTTTTTGTTTCTCTTATACTTGTTTCTTTTATTCCTGTTTATGTAAAGCACTTTGAATTGCCACTGTGTATGAAATGTGCTATATAAATAAACTTGCCTTGCCTTACTTTTGACCGTCTCCTGTCATTTTAAAGAATATCACAACTGCAAACACGTCAAGTATAAAAGCCTCGTCCGTTTCATGAGGTGCGCGCAGTCATCGGAGGTCCATGATGATGTCACGCCAAACATGCATTTACCTTATCAAGCATCAGCTAAGCGTAAACTCTAGAAATGCATTTATGCAAGTATAATATCAAGGTGTTTCGAATGCAGTAACAGGAAAAATTTGACGTTGTTCACTCTTCTGGCTGCCGTTATCAGTCTCACACTATTTTTTTCTGTAAGTCTTGATACACTATCAGAGAGTTTTTCTTTTATTATTTCAGCAAATCGGATTGTAAAAGAATAATTTGTTGTTCTCTCCCATTCACTGAGCTCTAAGTTTACCAACTATGACAACTTCCGCTACTGAGAAACCTGGAAATGTGAAAAAGTATTCATTTATTCCGAGTTCAAGATGGCATATCCAAACTGGACCAGTCAATCGTCCATTCATTTTTCTTTGGCTTAGTCTCTTATTTATCAGGCGGTCGCCACAGCGGAATGAGCCGCCAACTATTCCAGCATATGTTTTACGCAGTGGATGCCCTTCCAGCTGCAACCCAGTACTGGGAAACACCCATATCCTCTCACATTTACACACTCATATATTATGCCCAAATTAGTTCATTCAATTCACCTATAGCGCATGTGTTTGGACCCACGGCAACAAGTGGAGAACAGGCAAACTCCACACAGAAATGCCAACTGGCCCAGCCAGGACTCAAACCAGCAACCTTAGTGCTATGAGTGCAAACCATTGAGCCACCGTGCCACCTGGACCAATCTGATGCAATAAAAGCAATTCATTTAATCTTTCTTCTTCGAAATAAATGAAAGGTTTTTACATTAAAAAATGCTTAGTGTTTTTTGTTGATCATTTATTTATATAAAAAAATACATATATTTATTTATACTTTTATTATATCTGAAGACTACATCTTCAAAACGTTTAAATTGTCAATTAAATTTACATTTAAAAGAGAAAGTATGTAAGAATCATTTTGAAACCACTTAACTAGGAATGGGACAGTATCCGCTTTCAAGATTTACCACGGTTTGAAAAAGCCAAGGTTTTACAGCTGCTAATATTTTGTGCTATACTATTCCACAGGTATATGTAAGGGTTTTTTAATGTGTTTTGTTTTTTACAACTATTTTATTTAGTTTTTAGGGCAGTAGAAAAGGTCACTTCACATCAAAAGCTACTGATCAGCTCATGATTCAGCAAACATCTGAAAAACAAAATCACTTAAAAGCCGACATCCAAGCCTTGACCGGAACAGTGCAGTGGCTTACATTATATCCAAAGAAAAGACAGATCTCCAAAGACACATTGTCAAGTTGTAAGGAAATCTGTGATTTTGAAACTAATGAAGACAGCAGAAGTCGATGATTTATTTCAATCATTTAGCCTGACATGTTTACGGCTCCAAAATATTTTATATGTTTCCTAAAATAAATTATAGTGTCAATTTTGTAACCCAGACATTTAAAAAGAGTTTATTTTAGTGCAGTAGTCACAGTGATACAGTAAAACCATGATATATTTATGCAAGGTTATCATATACCGTCAGAATCTACTCATGCCTACTCCTAACCAGGTTTGCAATGTTTGGTTTTGTTAACTGAAACCCAGAGTTTGTTGAACTGGTTTTGTGCAAAAGGCCTTCAATCTCACCGACGGCAGGCGCGGGTCTGGTTTCTGGTTCTGGCAGTTGGTCTACACTTTGATCCAGTTCATCTTCTAACTCGGCGTCCGTCTCATCATCACTGTATGGCATAACCTCATCATCCGGCTCGTCCAGGGAACCCTGGGAGTCGGCTCTCGATCGAGAGTTCATCCTGAGACACCCACTGCACAGAGACACAGATATTACATCAAAATGGATATTATTTCATTGACATTTATTACATTTATTTTGAAAGCTGACTTCCTTAGCTTAGAGTGGAAGAATCAATATTAGTCTTTTGTTTTCCCAATTATTTCCCAAGGGCTAGATTTTTTCAACACATTTACAATACTTATTTGCAGTATTACAGTACTAATTATTAATGATTTACCCATGCACATCTGTTCTCTAATGGGTTTTCCAATCCACCAATAGCAACCATAACCATCCAATCATTTCTCTATGAACTTCACTTATATGTTGTAAAAAAAACTCAATAGCAAAGAACAAGATCATAACTTCAGTTTCATGCTGACTTTCAGGTTTTAAGCATGTACATAAACAACAAAGAGACCAAATAATTGGCAGATTTGCGTGTTGTCAAGCAACATGTCAAAACAATGATTTGGTTTGCTAACGCCATGCAGAAAAACACACTCACATTTTCCACTACACACAGTAACACTGAAACTACATTACATACATACATATACATATATACACATACAATACCTGACAAAAGTCTTGTTGCCTATCCAACGTTTAGGAACAACAAATAATAACTTGACTTCTAGTTGATCATTTGGTGTCAGAAGTGGCTCATATGAAAGGCAAAGGCCTCTAGATTACGCTTATTTGAGCACAATAAAACATGATCATGCCTTGATTTTGAATGATTTCATTAGGACAGTGAGGTCTGACTTTGCTTAGACAAAAGTCTCGTCACTGAACAGAAATAATGTCCAGTTTAGAATATGTGGTCATGCTGCAGTGGAAACAGAATGAATATTGTGTCTGACTCCATCATGAGCTTGGAGGACTGCATCCATACATCTCTGCAATGACTCAAATCACTGATTAATAAAGTCATCTGGAATGGCAAAGAAAGCGTTCATGCAGGACTCCCAGAGTTCACCAAGATTCTCTGGATTCATCTTCAATGCCTCCTCCTCCATCTTACCCCAGACATGCTCAATAATGTTCATGTCTGGTGATTGGGGTGGCCAATTTTGGAGCACATTGACCTTCTTTGCTTTCAGGAGCTTTGATGTGGAGACTGAAGTATGAGAGGGAGCGCTATCGTGCTGAAGAATTCGTTCTCTCCTATGGTTTGTAATGTAATGGGCACAGGCCCGGATTTAGAATTCAGAGGCCCCTGGGCACAATGTATTGTAGGCCCCTACCTGGCCGCACCACATTGCTGAATTAAAAAATAAGATTAATAAATTATTTTTACTGCCTTATTTTTTAAATAAATGACATACAGTACATATATTTCTAGTCTACAATGATTTAACTTATTTTTAAAGCATTTAAAGCACACTTTGATAAAAAAATACTAATACAACTAGTGAAAATTATGAATTTAATATACTTGTTCCAGTTCACTGAAGCATTACTAAAAATTGATATTTAAGGGTATTTTTAATGCATAACTTCTACACACTTATAATGCATATGATTTGGATATAACAACCTCTCCAATCCAGATCTATGAATCTGAGTCCTCCATAATACACACATTTATTAATGATTCCTACTTGTCTTCCTCGTGATGAAGAGTAGGCAAAATCTGATATGTAGTGGGGGAAAAAAAGCAGAACGTGTTCATCAGATGCTGGATTCGAACCGCGTTCATGATCGATCGCGTCAAAACATGGTGCCATGCGCTTTATAAGCTACGCCACTGACACTGCTGTTTGTCACTCTCTCTAGTTATGTTGTCTCTGTCAATCAAACGGTGATGGGCGTGAATCCCTCAACTAGCTTATTCCAATGAGGTGCGCTATTTGCACTTAGCTTAAATAGACACTTCAAAATCTGCATTCCCCCCCCACCCCTCCCCCCCTCCCCTCGCAGGGTACCCAGGTGCGCACAGGCCACAGTGCCCATTATGCCCATTGGTTAATCCAGCCCTGAAGAATGGGCAGCACAAATGTCTTGATACCTCAGGCTGTTGGTGTTGCCATCCACTCTGCAGATATCCTGCACACCCCCATACTGAATGTAACCCCAAACCATGATTTTCCCTTCACCAAACTTGACTGATTTCTGTGAGAATCTTGGGTCCATGCAGGTTCCAATATGTTTTCTGCAGTATTTGTGATGATTGAGATGCAGTTCAACAGATGATTCATCTGAAAAATCCACCTTCTGCCACTTTTCCAAATGAGCAACTAGAAGTCAAGTTATTATGTGTTGCTCTTACAACTGAGATTAATGACAAGACTTTTGTAAGGTAGTGTACAGTACATATTTACATACATACATACATACATACATACATATATATATATATATATATATATATATATATACACACATATTGTCATCCTTAAATAATTATTTAATAAAAAAATTCAGATAAACAACTTTTTTTACAAGTACGAGTGATAACTAAATATTTTACTTTGTTTTTGATGTACTATGACAAAGGTATGAAATAAAAAAACAAAGATAGTTGAAAAAATAGTCAAGGTTAGGCACAGAGATATAGTAAAGGGCAAGGCGTACTGCTGCTTTTAAAGATCATTTTTAAAGATTCATCCTCTGCAATATAAACATATGACGTTTGACCTGACTCCACCTCCACTGCTCATCTGGCTTTACAGCTATCGCCACATCATCTCTGTTCATCACTCAACACCAGCAGGAAGAAAACTCTGCAAACCACACCAATGCATGCATCAATATGACACACACACACACACACACACACACACACACACACACACACACACACACACACACACACACACACACACACACACACACACAATGCGTGGAATTGTACACATTGCATTACATTCTACGCTTAAAAACATAAAGTTCTTTATGTTGTTATTAAAACATTATTCTCTGCATTAAATAATTCCTGTTTAATTCAATGTTAATTGCCAATTTCTTTGTAATTAGTTGTCAAATGAAACGAGTAAATGTATTAATGTACAGTACATATAAATGAGTAAAATAAACTATTTCAACTACAAATTTGTGCAAAAAAGACTAGTTTTTCGGGCTGGCTTTAGCTACTTTTCATTGGAAATAGTTGGCAACACTGTCTGTGTGTTTCAGCATGGCAAGTAAAGGAGATAAAGAGCAAATGCGGAGGTGAGGCCAAATCACAGCGCATTGCTGTCAGTGTTTCAACAGGCACTTGATGTAAATTCAGACAGACACAAGAACATATCGAACATTTTTTGTTTGTTGCTGCTGCAAATATAGCCTAGATCAGTGGTCACTAACAGACGGATCAAAGTCTGTGTCCAGACCTGGAAGCGTCCCATACAGACGCGGACATACAGCAGGTCTGTTACTTCAGTCCTAATCCTTCGGGGTGTTCTTCCCCACTCGATTGCTCCTGCTATTTGCTCTGTTCCTCTGTCTGCTAAGAACAGTTTTCTTATCAACTGACTGTACCTGCTGAATTAAGAGAGAAGAGCTAAACACTCTCTTTGCTTAAGTCTCATTCACTATGATGGCACTAAGTGAAACGGAGCTCTCTGGAATCATAAAGAAATTATAATAAAATGCGCTGTTGCCTTGGTAATGCAAGAATAATGTAAACAGAAGTAATCAATACTTTAAAAGAGCTCAATTATTAAGATGTGTTGACAATTATTATCTGCATAATTGGTTGAGATTAGAGTCGAGATTTAAAGTAGAAAAAGGGGAAATTTAAGCTTATTTTCTTAATTTATTTGAATATACAATTTTCAAAACGCCCCTTCTTTTATTTAAAGGGCACCTATGGTTAAACATCTACTTTTCAAGCCGTTTGGACAGACATATGTGCATGTATGGTGTATAGACCGTCATATTGGGGTGATATAAGCACACCCGGTGCTTTTTTTTTTCAATTTAACAACATAAAAAACGGTGGAGCAATTGGAGCTGTTTTCAAATCAACCGCAACTTTACGTAGGAGAGCGGTCCCCCCGCCCACCAATATTGATTGACAGGCGCGTCATCATATCCTCAGTTTGTTGATTCACGTCCGCCATTTTCAGCGTGTGAGTCGAAGCGATATCACTAAAGGAACACCCTAGCTCTATTTTTAGATGCAAGGCTCATTGGGCTCAACACAAGATCAATATTCTCCACATTATCGCTCTAATCGGAATTATTGGTTGTATCTTTCGGTAGGTTTGCAAACATGTGTACTTCTCATTGAGTCTACCTTATACTTCAGCCGTTTGCATTTCTCGTGATCCTAGAAGCTCCCTGTGATCTTAACTAGCATGCGTTTTACAATTCTAAACATCGGTTTCTATCAGGTTACACTCAAGTCGACGGCTGGGCGCCGCGGACCGCTGCAGAAACCTATGTTTAGAATTCAAAAATGCGTGGCGTGACGATTCGGGACACTTCATGTTTCTGGTGTGCCGTGTCGCGACTTCGAGCGGCGCATCCGGTGCCTCAGTCAAAGTTAATTCAGTGTGCGTGGTTATTAGTTTGTGTACAAGCTCGGCACTTGAAACTAGCACACAGTTGGCTGTAAAACTGTACAAAGACACATGATTTTGTACTCTCTGCTTGGTCTGTGTCCGAGTCATACATCTACGACTGATTGCTGAACCTCTCACTCCTGCTCCTTCTCTCAGTCTGCCTGTCAGACTCTGTTGCAAATTCAGAGCAGGTGAGCTCATGGCCCCGCCCCCTTGTTACGTTGGCGGGAAGCCGAAACTAATTTACATGTGAAGCAACACACCCCTAAATCAGCGAGCTGTGGACACGCCCCCAACATGACACTTTTTAACTCATTATAATAAAAAAATCTGAATTGTGTTTTAAACTGAACCTAAACTGACACACTCAGAAGAACCATTATATTAATATTAAATGATAAAAAGAGGTAAACTATGTGCCCTTTAATTAATGCGAGAACATGCAAATCTACACTCCTATGTGTGAAGCTATTGCATTGTTGTTTGTTACTAAATAAATATGCTTACTGTTGTTTGAATTGTTCTGTGGGCATTTTTTTCTGAGTATAGCATACGGCATACCTTACCGTAACGAGACCGTGACCTTAAAACCGTGATACACACTGAACCGTGAGTAGATTGAACCACTGCACCCCTACTAAATATGTCATTTATGAGTACTACTAAACAGCCATCATCTTAATAATAGCCAGGTTATAAGCTACTCGTCAATAGTGAATGAATTAGCACATAAACTAAAGTGTTACCAATTCGTTGACATTTAAAAATAAAACAATCGCAGATATTAAATATTGCACGCCTCTAACAACCATCATTAAGAGTGTAGAACAGTATAAAAAATATTATGAAGACAAACATTTGTTACTCTGCCATCATTAAGACCAGGAACAAGGCTTAAATAAATACATCAGTCAATAGTAACGTGTCAAGAGTTTAGATGTCATGTTAACTTCAATGACTCATGATGGATCGTGTCCATTTCTCAGATGCAAAGGTCGCCACAATCACAGGACAGTCCTGCAGTGGCATTTATGGAAAGCTGAGGTGTTTGTTCATGCTCCAGCAGAGCGCTCAAGCATCTCTGAGGTATCTTCAGAAACGCCATCTAAGGTTTGATAAGGGATTCATTAGGAAAACTTCAGCATGGAAGAATCCCTCTTTGTAAATATTTAAAAACTCATTAACTGGCTCTTTTATATGCCATGAATGAGGTGTTGCTTAACACCTTTTCAACACCCATTTGTGGTTTAATATTACACAAAAACATAGCAGCATGTTTCAAGAAGCTAGATTATATCAGACCTTAAGTTTAAATCAATGCATTAACATATTGCAGATGCTACAGTCACTTCTGCTTTTCTCTACTAGTTCATTTCTTCTTTATTATTATACTAATTTTTGTTAGTTACTTCAATGCTTAAAAATCGTATAAAATTGAATTATATATGTTTAAAAATGTAATAAAAATGCTGAAACAAGCACGCAATGTACCAGGATGCAGCCACAAAGCTGTGTAAAGAGCGTAACAGAGCACACCAGGAAAGAGACAAAACACAGCATGCAAAACACACCCATGTTTATCCACAACTTGTTTTGCGTATGTCACATTTTTAGCTATGAGGTCTGTGACAACTAATCTTTCAAGTTTCAAAGCAGATGAATGGCGGAAGTGAATTTTTTTTAATGCCACGTCTTGCATTAAAGTTTTCGTGTAGTGCTGAGCACTGAACTGCATATTAAATGCCACCTATTTTACCTCTTTTTCAAGATTTAATACAAGTCTTTTGTGTCTCTGGAATGTGTCTGTAAAGTTTCAGCTCAAAACACCCATCAGATTATGTATTATATCTTTCAGAGTATTGGATTTTCTGCTCTAAACACTATGTAGCTGTTTTTGTTGCCTGTGCCTTTAATGCTAGTTCTCACTAGCCGCATTTCCACTATCGGGCCAGTGCGAGCCAGGGCTTTAATCGGGCCAGGCCGGGCCAATAGCCCGGGAGGTTGAGAAATGAGGCCGAAATCATGTCGCGTTTCCACTGTCGGGCTAGTTGCTCGCAGCGCGTCACGCAAACACCGTCCCCAGAACGTCCCCCGAATCAAACGTCACACAACCCGTCACACAACCCGCCCACTTCAGCGGGAACAAAAAACTCAAATTATAACCACAAACACAACCTGGCATCACTACGAGAGCTGGAAGATGGAGAACACCGAAGCGATTGCTTTTTTACTGTTTGTGGTCTGTTGGTGTAAGGCCAGACAGCGATCCCTGGATAAGGACATTCGAGTTCGGCGGCATTTACTTCGAACACAGATATCCATTTTTTCTTCTTCTTAGTGAGTTGATCAAGCGCGATAGCAAAACAAATGTAAGGGAAGAAAGCATCTTGTCTCCTCTTTACCTGACAGGAAAACTCCGCCTTTGTACGTAACCCCGCCCCGAAGCCCCAGTTGGCCCTCCTTGGCCCAAGGTATTCGGCGGGCCGAAAAAGGCCGGACGCTGGCCCCAAGGAAGCCCCGATTTGGCCTGATTACGCCCCGGAAGTGATAGTGGAAACGCGACTGGCCTTGGCTCGCCCTGGCTCGCTCGCTTTAGGCGCGATAGTGGAAACGCGGCTACTGTCAACTGTTTCCACGTGCCTGTCAGAGTGCTGAGTAGTTAAATCAAGCCTTTCTGCAATGATGAGTCACACACAATGTCGTTACAAAGTTCACGCTCAAACACACTCACTCACGCACACACGCACGCTCGCACACACGCACGCACGCACGCACACACACACACAGAGAGAGCACATTTCACTTTGCACTGTTTTTGCACAGCAAATGTGACAGGATACACATTAATATACACTGCTGTATGGATATCCATGTCTATGTTAATGTACAAACTAAACCTGATTTAACGTCCACTTTTAAAATTGTACTGATGTGGCTGGGGTGATAAAGTAAAGACGGTAAAATCAATGTAATTCATTAACATGCACTGTTTTAAAAACGTTTGTAAAACTCATTCTTGATCACATTTGATGATGATTGATGATCACAGCGAGCTGAACAGATCTTTTAATCTCCGGTTGCTTTGCGCACATCTTGTCTTGTTGATATTAGTATACGCGTTACTACAGAGACATGTTAATATGCGGCTGTCAATCAATTCGGTGGGCGGAGAAACCGCACTCCTACATCACATTGCGGTGGGGCTCAAAATGAGAGGGATTCGGATCCTATTTTAACGTCAGGAAATTTTGGAGTTTTGTCCAAACACAGTTCTGTCCAAACAGCATCTAAAGGATGATTTTCATCATAGGTGCCCTTTAATAGTTATTAAAGTAGTATTTTTGGTTAGTCTTAGGGATGTTGAATAGGATTACGCTACATATACAATAATAGTAATAATAGTAATAATAGTAATAATAATAATAATAATAATAATAATAATAAGCAGGTAATAATAAGTTACTAGTCAACACTACACTCAAAAAAAATTTGCTGCTTGTTCAAACTCTGTATGGTTTGTTTTTCTTCTTCAAAAAAAAGTCTGACAAAGAAAATACCCTCTTATACACCATATAGACTTGATATATGAATATTAAAGGGATCTTGATGTTACATTAATGTAGTTTTTTCATGATATACAACACAATAATTGCCACAACCTAATAACTGTTGTATTTCAATTCCCTTAAAGGTGACCTATTATGCGAAAATAACCAGTTTTTAATGGTAAATTCATTCATTCATTCATTTTCTTAGTCCCTCTATGGTCCCTTTATGGTATTTTTTATAAGCAGAAACACTTTGATTGACATTCTCCCTTTGTACGTGTCATCAGAGGGGAAAAGCCTCGCCCACTAGTGACCACCTCCCTCATTAGCATTAGTTAGTCTTGTTTTTTAATCTGCCGCTATGCTGACACACAGGCAATTGTAGCTCCACCCTCTTTTGAAAAGAGCACAATCTCATTTGAATTTAAAGTGACAGTCACCAAAACGACACAATTAGGATCAAAGTTTTAAAACATTATCTGTGTGGTATTTTGAGCTGAAACTTGACATCCACCCTCCAGAGACATCGGAGACCTCTATTTTATATCTTGTAAAAAGGGGCATAATAGGTTCTTTAAAAGTGCCACTTTTGTGAAAAAAAAAAATTCTGATATATACTTAAAAGGTACGTGGCTTTGGCAACACTCAAGAAATTGTTTTATATGCTCATTTATTACCACATAACATTCCCCTAGAATCAAGAAGTCCTTATTGACTATATTTGGACTAGTTGTGAATAATAATGGGCTCTGCTCTGATGCAACACTCAGTGCTTGCTCTCTTTCTCACAAACACACACACACACGCTATCCTAATCCCCTAGGACCATGGATTTGACTAAAAATCTTTACATTTCTACTAAATGTTAGGCGAAATATCCCTTTAATTTAACTAGAACTACACCAGAATTTGTTCGAAAATGTTTCACAATCTGAAATATTGTTATAAGCAGTATAGAACTAAAGATGACTTGGCAGACAGAATGACAAAATAAAATAAAATAGTAATGAATAATGAATGAATAAATGGACCAACTGATAGAAAGAATGATCGATAAAATAGTAGATGGATGTATAGAGTGTCAGCGATGCAATGATGAAAAAAGAAAGACAGAATAACAGACAGACAGGTCTTTTGGCAAGTTGAACTTGGACTCAGGCGTTTGTAAATATTTCTGGATGACGTGTTTAACCTTTACAACTCTCTATAGCATCAACAGTAACTCAAACTACTTAAACATGCCAAGTGCACAACATACCTTCAACCTGACATTACCTGATCAACCCGTCTGGTGAGATATTTATCCACCCTCAAACACTTCAGTCTTCTGAAAATGACAATCAAGCGCTGTCTTTTTTTAACATATTTTCTGTCATTCAGTTCTTTCTTTCTTTGCCATATCAGCAAATATTTATTCAACTGAGCAATTCTAGTTTTATCAATTTTTCCATACATTGTTTTTGTCACCAACAGTTCATGTTAATGATTTAAAAGTTACATTTGATATTTGGTGAGCATGGGTCAGTTCCCAATGCCGCTCTGCTCTTTTAACCTAAACATGTTTTCAGTCAGAAACCATCCATTAGCTTTTTGCACATGGAATAGATGTTGTTCACTCATGCATGAAAATCTGTGTGTGTGTGTGTGTGTGTGTGTGTGTGTGTGTGTGTATGTGTGCGTGATTAGAAACTTATTATTAGCTACACTGTAAAACAAAATACAGCAAACGTACATTTGCACATTTTATAGCAATCTTTACAACAAGTCCTTCTGCTTCAAAATTATATTTAAATTTAAGGTTATTTTGGTGTTCTTTGTCAATAATTGTAACATCCTTTCAATTTAAGAGTTCACACTTAGCTCACGATTTATACATAGCTTGTTTGGCGTGCTGTCCCGGGAGAGAGCCCTGAGCTCAAGGTATCCTCGAGCCCAGGGCTCCCTCCTTTCACAGGGCGAGGGGAGACTGAGCTCAGGTCAATCTGAAACTCCCCCGCTGCTGAGGCCGAGGTGAACTTCCTGAGAGTAAGACATTAGAAAAAGATTTAGGCTTATTTTATCAATAATATAGAGCACATTTGCATGGTGGGAGGAAACCAGGGAACCCGGGGGAAACCCACACGGAGAATATGCAAACTCCGCACAGAAACACCAGATGGCCTAGTGAAGACCCAACGCCATTGGTATTCTTGCTGTGAGGCAAACGTGCTAGTCATTAGGCCACCGTGCCGCCCATTCTTGATAAAGGTGGAAGAAGGGGAGGAGGGGGGTTTCTTCCAGACGAAGATAGTTGTAGAGAGGAAATGAGGATATATATAGTGACTTGGGATCCTTTGATTGGAGGATCATGATTAGCTAATGTGGACCAGCTGGGTCAATCATGAGCACATGCTCCTCTCGAAATTAGTTTAACATTTAAACTTCACTTTGTGAGCAAGAATTATTTGTACACAATTCAATGTATTGCAATGCTACGGAGACCCTGAAAGACCCTTTTTTAAGTTGTTGCATTCCCTCGCAAAGAGGTTTTGCACTCCCTCCCTAAACTGTTTTTCCACAAACAATTCCTGTTCATTTCATACATGTCAACCCTCCCGTTTTTGCTGGGATTCTCCCTTATTTTATCATTCCATCCAGCTATCCCATTGACACACATGTATATCTAGGGGTCATTATTGACAATATTTTGACATTTAAACCTAACACCTATAAAAAAGTTCAACAAAGACTGTTTTTTTCCTGAGGAAACTTAAGATTGTTTCAGGTTTGTACCTCTATGGCAGACATGTCAAACTCAGGCTCACACTCACACTCAATTTTGGCCCGCACTACAATTATATTTGGCCCGCGAGATGATTTCAAATATGTATTACATCTGGCCCGCCGGCCCGTTATACAGCACACGTACCGCTAAAGATGGCTACACATTGAACGCGTCAAGCGCTGGTGGCATCAGCGCAGCCATTCATTGTGTATGTGCGACGTCAGTGACAAAGCGCAAGTCCGTGCTGAGGCGCAGAGCATCGCGCAAGGGTGGCGTTTGACTCCCGATTTAAAATATTTTTAATTCGAGCGTCAAAACGTTGTGACGACATCTACGGGCGGCCCATATGAGAGCAGCCGGTGCCGGGAGTTCCCGATGTGGAGCAGGAAGCTAAGCTTAGCTGCTGCTAAGCGATAGAAGGGGCACTGCCGTCCGCGACACTACGCATTAAACTTTATTAAAAGGACACCACGGAGAAAACTCTGCTCTATCGCTTAGCTTAGCAGCGGGCTTACTGCTCCGCATCGGGAACTCCGTCCGACCTAAAAATCAGCTTCTCTTCTATTGGCCGCGCCCAGATGTCATCACGGCGTTGGCGCCAGACCCATGAGCATCATCAGAGTAAATGAACAGTGAAAAAAACTAAAATGGATAAATATTATTTTATTTACTGATGGCATGGTCTGTTCAAAGTTGAAAGAGATATTTTTTTAGGTGTTGGCCTTGATGGTCTGTGATGAAAAGATTTAGGTTACCATTAAAATCAATAAAGTTAAAGATATAAGCCTGATATTTTTTTCAGTTTTTATTTCATTATTTTCTTAAACCTGTTCTGGTTTCAGTATTTAAGCAAAAATTTTAATATATTAAGATGGTTAATACAGTAGTTTGCTGTATCTTAAAGATAATAAAAGCATAAATAAATTAATAATAAAAATTTGTCTGGCCCTCGACAATGTTCTTTTTTTTAATTTTGGCCCTCTGTGAATTTGAGTTTGACACCCCTGCTCTATGATGACACTGTTTTATAAACAATTTATTGAATCTGTTTTATGTTTTTGCATTGTAGCTTGGTACGGTAATCTGAGCGTGTCAAATAAGAACAGGTTGAGTAGCCTGGTGAAGCCAGGCATGATCATCAGTTTTAACCAAACTGGTCCAATGGTAATTTACCATAATTGTGTTTTAAAGAGATCTCAGGGTAGCCTATGCACCCGGTTACCATTTGTACGCTGTGTTTCAGCTGCTGCCATCGGGATGTCGTTTTAGAGTTCCTATTTGCAGGACAATTAGAACTAGAAATTCTTTTATAATGGTGTCCATTAGGTCATTAAATGAGTTCAGGGGGGAAATATATGCACCTACAAAATGATATGTTGTAATGTAATATTTGTTAATGTATACATGGAACTTCGATTGTGTTACGGCACCTTGCTGCAGTTTCAGTTTTGTTGCTGCAGTTTTAGTTTAGTTTTTAGAGTCTGAGTCTATCATCCTATCATTAAGTTTTTTCCCAAACTTCTCCCATATTTTTAATCTTGAAAGCACGCTGAAATTACCATGAAAATGTCTGCATTCACTTTCTTTCCATTAAATCTGAGCATCGATCATGGCCCTACATACGCAACCTCTGAATCAGAGAATGCATGTATAAGCGCTGACTGACGGACGCGCTCCGTATGATAAACTGATCCCAGATCAGCTTCTGTACACCCTATTTAAAGAGGAGCGAAAGTGCAGGATACTTCGGGATTCGGGTGTGTGTTTAAACAGACAAATACACTTAATAATATGTAAACATGTCCGCCCCGCATGTTTTATTTTAAACACAACTAATTTTCTCTTAAATGAGTACAAACAGTTACTTAAGTAATGGAATGCTTTCAATATAGATCTGTGCATTCTTAAAGTGACAGCTCTGCTATCAAACTAAACAAAATGAGATTATTTTGCTGCTCTTCACTTGTTTGTAACAGAGGTGTCACTTTACATGGCATGTACAAATAAATGGGAAAAAGAGTGCAATATTGAAATTGAAATTCTGAGGAAGAGTGGAAAAGTATTTTTAAAACAGTGGAAATCAACATCCTCCTCAGTCTGGAGGGAATTTAGTTGGAAAAAAATCTTTCGTTTTTTCATCACCCCTGAGCAGAAGAGATATTTAAACAAAAATACAGTCTGCTGGAGACTACATGGCTCAAATGAAGCGAATCACTCACATATTTTCTGGAAATGCTTAAAAATTCAGGCATTTTGGCAAGAAATTCAAATGTTTAGAGAATATATTCCATATCCCCTATCGATTTTTATTTCTCAACTCTATACTTAGGCCTAAAAAATCCTATGTTAGGAGAAAAAAAAAAAACTGCAGAAAATTTAGCCAATAGCTTGTAATTACAGACAATTACAAACACTGACGCTGTGGTTAAAGCTCAAAATACTTCAAATTAGTGACTGGTTTGACAATCTATGAAATCTAAAGGTGGAGAGGCTAAAAATGAACCGTCATTTACAGACTGACGAGTTTAATGAGACATGGAGAAAATGGGTAGAATATATTCCTCCATTAAGACCAGATTTATTATAGAATGTATAGTCAGAAAGATGTAGATTTTTATTTTGTGTATTATTTTCTGTAATAAGAGAAAACATAAAAGAAAGACAGTAAGAAGAATAATACCCATTTAAAAAATAAACAAATAAATAAATATTTTACATTTAAGATCCTAAAAGTATCATCCTCACAGTTTAGGTAAAATTTAAAAAAGAAAGAAAGAAAGAACGAAAGAACAAAAGAAAAAAAAGAAAGAAAGAAAGAAAGAAAGAAAGAAAGAAAGAAAGAAAAAAGAAAGAAAGAAAAAAAAGAATGAAAGAAAGAAAGAAAGAAAGAAATAAAGAAAGAAAGAAAGAAAGTAAGAAAGAAAGAAAGAAAGGTAGACTGGGTGCCACAATATGGTTTAAAAAAAAAGTACACTGAAAAAACTGATGTCTGCAAAACTGTTGCAAACAATTTAATAGGGTTAAATTTAAACAAACAAATTAAATTGAGCAATGTTCAACTTAATTTGTTTGTTTAAATTCAGCCCAAATAAATGGTTTATAACCCCTTAACTTAATTTTTTTTAGTAAATCCAAGGAATCATCTTTGAATTATTTTTTTCAGTGTACAGCGTTGAATTGTAACTGAAAAGCAACAAATGAATTTTATCTGTTTTTGATAATATCCAAAACAATGATGAGTGTATTGTTTTTCTTGTTTCTTATAATGTCCTTGAATCATTCATGTAACTTCCATATTTATCAATGGAATTGTTTTGTATTTTATCATTTATTTCTACCATTTTGGGAATCTGATGTTTGTATGTTTTGTGTATACATTGTGGAAAACCCAATATACAATACATCAGTATGTAAATTTGGAAACTGCAATAAAAAAAAATGGCATGTACAGAAGCTGATCTGAGATCAGTTTATCATACAGAGCGCATTCGTCAGTTAGCACATGCATTCGCTGATTCAGAGGTTGCGTATGAAGGGCAATGATCGGCACACAGCTTTAATGGAAAGAAAGTGAATGCAGACAGTTTTATAATAATTTCAGTGTGCTTTCAAGATTAAAAATATATAAATAATATGGCAAAATACTTATTGGATGATAGTAGGATAGAATTGTAAAATCCGGGAGAATCCTGGCAAAAATGGGAGGGTTGACATGTTACATGTATGAAGTGAACAGGAATTGTTTGTGGAAAAACAACTTTAAAAATAAACTTAAACAATACATTTTTATATCACTCTGTTTTTTTCTCACACCCACTTTTTACCCCACCATCACGTCCCTTCTGGGTCTCCGTACAATGCAAATGATCTGAAAACAAACATGTATTTTAATATTTTCCAAAAAGCATTCAAACCCTGATCATGTTTGGACAGACCCTTCATTTAACACGTTTTCTGTCAGCGAAGCATTTGTTTTATGCACACTGATAGATGTACTGTAAAGACAGATTCTTGCTTCTGTTTTTTTAGCTGAATCAAAATGAACTTTTCAACCTTTATATGCTACAACTAGGCATGTGCCGGTATCACATTTTCATGCTGCGATTAATTGATTGAGCTTTTATCACGGTATATGGTATTATCACGATATTGTAATTTTACTAGAGAAACAGGTAAAAAAACACAAACTTCAGTTTCATCAACTTAGTAACTTTAATAACTTTTTAATTAACTAAAAGTACTTTAAACATTTAAATACAAATAAATATAAATAAAACAATACACAATATAAAAGTAAACTTGAGCAATTATATCAAAGTGAATGTGCAAAGGGAAACAGTCTTCGATCAGCAATCCCTCTGCATTTTTTTTGGAACCCAAAATATTTCCAAACCTCTGACTTTTTTTTTTGAAGGGGGATAAATTGTCGGCAGCGTTCCTCCTTCCGCCATGCTTTTTCTTCGTGTGAGGATTAGAGAGCGGTGGCAGCGGCGGCGCGCACTGTGCACACAGTGCTTCTACATGCAGGGATTGTTTACATCAGAGTGCGCATCAGTTCTGCGCAGCATATACGCAGTGTTTCTTCAAGCGGTTGATGGAAAATAAGCTGAAGGGGGATAAATTGTCGGCAGCGTTCCTCCTTCCGCCATGCTTCTTCTTCGTGTGAGGATTAGAGAGCGGTGGCAGCGGCGGCGCGCACTGCCTGCACACAGTGCTTCTACATGTGGGGATTGTTTACATCAGAGTGCGCATCAGTTCTGCGCAGCATATACGCAGTGTTTCTTCAAGCGGTTGATGGAAAATAAGCTAAGGCGTGTTCTAAGAATATAAATTCGGATCTATTATTTTTCCACGGTATTTTGAAGTGCCCGCGATAACAATATCGTGCATATTCATTACCGTGATTTATCGCATTACAGAATACCGGCACAAGCCTAGCTACAACTGAACCAATGTTCTACTACAGCTATGCTGATGACACTTGGATCTACTTAGCCTTACTGCCTAATGACTACAGCCCCATTGACACCCTCTGCCAATGCATTGATGAAATAAACAGTTGGATGTGCCAAAACTTTCTTCAGTTAAACAAAAAGAAAACTGAAGTCATTGCGTTTGGGTACAGAGATGAGGTTCTCAGGGCAGGGCTCGCAAAGTCCGATAGTCCAACATCCCAGGGCTATAAATTTTTTAGTCGGGCTACCAAAACGACAATTATTCAGGGACAAGGAAAAAGTAAAAGGAAAATGTTTGCACTTGCACTTAAAACTAGTTAAATGGGCAGTTACCCAAAAACTAAAATGCACCCACTATTTACTCCCTTCACTTGATTCAAACCTGCTTGAGTTTTAATTCTTACTGTTAAACGCAGGTAAAGATATTGTGAAGAAAATGGTTTATGTTTAAAAGAGAAAGAAACACAAGCAGGTCTGAAATGAGTGAAGGGAGAGAAAATAATGATCCAATTTTCCAGCTTGGGTGAAATCATCACTTTAGAATTATAAGGTACTATCTGACAATTTTGTCAAAATTGAGCTCTTCACATATTAAACATTCACATATTCTTATTAAATGACAACTTATTTACATTATATGATGTTTTTTTATAAGTTGTTTACATTTTAAGACTTTTTATTTAAAAAACAATGAAGGTTTATCTACAAAGTCGAACTCTAGCTTGGCTCTATAAGGTTCTTTCTGTGAGCCAATCAGCATTTCTAATGCACGCACGAGGACCAATCAGGATCAGCTTTCTTTGTCATTTCACCAGACTGCTCCATTGACAGCAGGAAACAACAGAAAGACAAAAATGACACAAAATCAGAGTCGACTAAACGATGCTGCACCACACAAAATTGAGAAGAGTGTAAATGTGATGATTTAGAAGCATTTCTTGACTTTGAGATTCATTCATTCATTTTCTTTTCAACTTAGTCTCTTTATTAATCTGGGGTTGCCACAGCGGAATGAACCGCCAACTTATCCAGCATATGTTTTACACAGCGGATGCCCTTCCAGCTGCAACCCATCACTGGGAAACATCCATACATAATCACACACATACACTATGGCCAATTTAGCTTATCCAATTCATGTCAATGCATGTCTTTGGACTTGTGGGGGAAACTGGAGCACCCAGACGAATCCCACGCGAACATGGGGAGAACATGCAAACTCCTCATAGTAATGCCAAGTGACCCAGCTAAGGCTCGAACCAGTGACCTTCTTGCTGTGAGGCGATCGTCCTACCCACTGCGCCACTGCGTTGCCGACATTGAGATGAAATGTTAAATTTTACATTGTTGAAAAAGAAATGAATATTTAAAAATGTATATATTAAATCTGAAAAATATTTATGTGTTTACATATAGTCAGTGAAACACTTTCAGTGTTTATTAAACTCATTTGGTCATCGTCTGTTTCTTTTAAAGTCTTTAAATTTAATATTAAGCCTTGAAGGGCAAATACTTTTTATATTTTATGGGGCATATAATTCAATAAATGTACCTAAATAATTCAAATAAAAATTTATTAGATAAAATTAAAAGTTGCACTGGAAAAAAAAATATTTAGCACAGCCTTGTTTGCTTAACTTGAAAAGAAAAAATATTCATCCTAAAACATGAAATGAATGTTACAGAAAGCAAAAATGTAACTTTCTCAGGTATCAACATATTGTTACAACAACAACTTATATATATATTTTATTGTATTTCTTGATAAGTCATGATTCAATGAATGATCTGCCAGATATAACCTTACAATTCCAAGTGCAAAATGGCTTTCAGAATGAGAAGGTTCTATCTGCATTTACCATGTTTTTTTTACTCCAATATGAATATGTAAGAGAACTTTGATAATTTATATTTAGAAAATCCTTAGTATGTCTCGGTCATGTTAATGTATGAAAGCGAACTGTTACACACACATTGTTTGCTATATAGAATGCAAAAACTTTGAAGCTCAAGATCTCAAAATCATTTTGAACGCAGAGAGAACCTTATAATTCTAAGGTGATGAAATATCTATTTGTGTCTTTTCTATTTCATTCAGATTTTACAGGTAGCAGTGAGTTAGTTATATAAGAAATATTCTAAAATAACCACAAGGGAATATTCTATTTATTATTTACAGTTCAATTTTCACAGTAAGTCTGATAATATTTTTTTCTTCTGGAGAAAGTCTTATTTGTTTTATTTCGGCTAGAAAGGAAGCGATTTTTAATTTTTTTAAAAACCATTTTAAGGTCAATATTATTAGCCCCTTTAAGCTATATATTTTTTTCAATAGTCTACAGAACAAACCATCATTATACAATAACTTGCCTAATTACCCTAACCTGCCTAGTTTACCTAATTAACCTAGTTAAGCCTTTAAATGTCACTTTAAGCTGTATAGAAGTGTCTTGAACAATATCTAGTCAAATATTATTAACTGTCATCACGGCAAAGATAAAATAAATCAGTTATTAGAGATGAGTTATTAAAACTATTATGTTCAGAAATGTGTTGAAAAAAATCTCTCTGTTAAACAGAAATTGGGGAAAAATAATAAACAGGGGGGTTAATAATTCTGACTTCAACCGAATAACTACTCTGTAACATATTAGAATGTTTTTATAGCTGCAAAAAATAACCTGAAACAAATGTTCACTTAACATCATTTTTTGGAGTTATTTAAAATTAATAATAAAATAAAAACTTTAAAAAGTTAAATAAAACAATTTTGGTTTTTTAAAAGGCTGCACGGTGTCGCAGTGTGTTTGCCTCACAGCAAAAAGGTTGCTGGTTTGAGCCTCGGCTGGGTCAGTTGGCATTTCTGTGTGGAGTTTGCATGTTCTCCCCATGTTCGCAGCTGGAAGGGCATCCACTGCGTAAAACAAATGCTGGAAAAAGTTGGCGGTTCATTCCGCTGTGGCAACCCCAGATTAATAAAGGGACTGGGCAGAAAAAAAAAAGAATGAATGAATAAATGGTTATTTAAAAATGAATATGTACAGTAGCTTATAACAAATGCCATTATATCTTTTTATCATTTAGTAAATAATGCATTAAAACAAATTGCATACTAATTTAAAACTAAGTTTGTACTTTCTTCATTATGATCAAATTTTCTCTCAGAAACTATTCATTATAGACTTATTATGCATAAGTTCTACATGTTGGTTTTTTAATGGTGACTTCAAATGGAAAAAACACAGTCACCAAAGCCTTATCTTTGCAACTCTTCCCTGTTCCGTGAGCCACCAACAGCGCTCTATAACGCAAACCATCATACAATTGCACACGTCATCAAAAACACCCAATCCTCAATGACCAGAACAAAGACGGCCATTGAAGAGGCCAAACAACCCAGATCTGCAGGGCCGAGTGAGGTGAACAGAAACGGGTTTGAACGTCTCGCTCAGAGCTGTGATATGAAAACCCTCTCACGTGGGGGAGGGTTGGAGAAAACAAAAACGGGCGGAAGAAAAACACAGGGATCCCTTTGAGATAGATCACGCTCACCTGCTGCTGTGCAACCTGAGAGGGGGCGGAGCTTATGCAATAATCCCATTGCCATCATGAGCAGCAGATATGCATGGAAATGTATTTGGGATCACTTTAAAAGCTCTGATTTTGGCATTTTAACAAGATGTAAGATATGTCTTGTGTGTCTGTGAAGTTTCAGCTCAAAATACATATCCGATCATTAATTTTACCCTGTTAAAATGTACATTTTTGGGTCAGAGCTGTTTTTGAGGCTGTGCTTTTAAAAGGGGACCTATTATGTTCCTTTTTACAAGATGTAAAATAAATCTCTGATGTCTCTAAAGTGTGTTTGTGTAGGTTTCAGCTCAAAATACAGCATAAATAATGTTTTATAACTCTCTGAAACTGCTCCTTTTAGGTTTTGATCCTAATTGTGGTGTTTTGGTGACTGTCGCTTTAAATTTAAATGAGACTTTTCTTTTGACAAAAGGGGCGGAGCTACACATGCCTGTGTGTCAGCATAGTGGCATATTCAAAATGGCTGCTTCTCACTAGGGCTGATGATACTAATGAGGGAGAGATGGTCAGTAGTGGGCGGGGCTTTCCCCCTCTAATGACACGTACAAAGGGAGAAAGTCAATCAAAGTGTTTTTCTTATCAAGTGTGAATATAAAAAATGGCTGGATGTATGAACACTGTCGCCACACAATTGTGTTTAGTATTTCTTTCATTACTAATAAAAGATCTTTCAAACTGCATGTTTCTAAGAAGTAGACTCAGGGACTTGTTCACCAAGATGCCTTGTGCAAATCAGTTTTGCAATTCACTAGATTCAAATTCTCAGGCATTTGCTTTACAAGTCAGCAAATTCAAATCCTGGCCTTCGTTTCGGCTGAGAGATTTGCTTGTGTCGTGTAGAAGGGAAAGAAGATTTTCCTAGCAGCAAAAGCTGGACAGAAGCATGAGGGTGACTCTCAAAACCCCAAGATGCTCATGAGCATTGTACTGCTAAAATAGAAACTAAACGCAGATGTTGATCATCTAGAATTATTTGAGTTCCTACTTATTAGTTAATCTGAGATCCTTATTAAAATCTAGATTTGAACTGTGAAATTACTAGAGATTATTTTA